>NC_090323.1:33186215-33486215 GCF_040869045.1 Eurosta solidaginis
CGAATAAGGAGTTCTACACACAAATACAACAACGAACATACATACATATAACTTATTTATTCATCTAACAATGAAAATACTTGTATGGCATCCATATTTGGTTTCCATGAGCGCGCAATAAGCCAGCAGCAGCATATCAAATCATGGAACAAGGACTTTTTGTGTGGTTACTGCTGTCGACTGCTTCTTCCTGTGCCAAATAATACCAACTAATAGCTCATGGATGTTAGATGGCTTAAATCGCATACATTTTTTGTACATCTCTTGTTGGTTTATAAAAAATATTTCTTTGTTCTTTTGTGTTTGTGTGTGATGTTTGAGCTGGAGCAACGCTATATTTGACTAACTCTGTGGTTGTATATGTGTAGCTTTGGTAATCTTATAAAAATTGTAGTTATATGCCATTAACATAATTAGCGTGAAAAAATAATTGAGGTGCGCAATATTTACACATGGTCTTACGCAAATAGCCTTCAGGAAGTTTCGCAAATAAGCATATAATTTCATAAATCAAATATTTAATGTTTAAAGAAAAGTAGGTGTAGATATTAATTTTGAAAACTTTTGAATGTGCATTTTTAGTATGTGAGCGCCAGAAAGCATGCAACTGCAAAATTTTAGGAAGACATAGAAATTATTATCTTTGGATTTTGCAAATAGTTCTAAGGTCTTGCCTCCAGTCTAGGTTATGATATGCGAATGGACGAAAATGCTCGGGCCAAGAAATCAAACAAGTCTACTACAGTTTGGAAGCACAGGAAAGTGTAGTCCTCCACTGAGTAGGAAGAGGCAAGTGAAGGAAGACTTAAACTCCTTTGGTACTCTCAATGAACGTTGGTTATCGCAAAACAATTGATAGCTGGCGTGATTTGTTACATAAAGGCCAAAATTGGTTAGGCGGTTAAGTGCAAATTAATGACGGTTATGCTATATGGCGGAATACAGAATGTAATCTAAAGTGTTGTTACTATACCATAGCGTAAACTAGGAACACTGTAGGTGTTAGATTTGATAGTGCAGCAACTAATTAGTGGAAATAGCCGAAGGCGGAAAAAACAATCTTTGATATATACAGGAAAGTGAATCTAGGAATTGAAGTAAATGTAAAATGAATGCAACAGAAGAGGAAGAGTAGTATGTCGAATGACGCTAATAGTGTGAATGATAAAAACGATGCGTAAAATTATCACCGCGAATGCGTAGACCAGACAGGGAATGGAAAGGGAAGCCAAGAAGGAAAGAAAGAAAGGAAAAAAGTAAAAAAGGAGAGAAAAGAATATTAAGAGTCAAATCGAAGCCAAACCGAAGCCGGAGCCAAAAACGGGTGGTAGGTTATAAATAATAGCTGTTTAATCGATAAGTTATCAGTTTGTCATCGGTTTTTTATCGACTTAATATAGAAAGAAGGTCGATTATCTATTTAATAGTTATCGAATTGTCATCAAAAATCAAAGATTTACTACAGCTTTGTTGTCGATTTAATAAAGGAAATTTAATGGTTTCTTATCGCACACATGTGTAATTGTTTTCGAAAGGTTATCTATATACTACAGAAAAGTTACCGATTTATTATCGAAAAGATCTCAGTTATCAAAATGTTATTGTTATCAAAAAATACTCGATCTGTTATCGAAAATTTATCGATTTCTTAACGAAGAACAGTTGGTTTGTAGCCGTAATATTACTGATTTTTTATCAACGGGTTACCGGCATGTTATCGCTACGAGCTATCGGTTATTATCGAAGAATTATCGGTTTGTTATAGATAACAACGTTATCGACGGATTATTAGCCTTTTTTGGTCGCGGCGATTTTAAACCTAATTTGAATTTATTTCACACATAAAATGGGGATTTTGTGTTGGTGATTATGAGTTTGGGGATTTTGATTTTGGGGTTTTTATTTTGGGGATTTTGATTTTGGGGATTTGATTTGGGGATTTTATTTTGGGGATTTTGATTTTAGGGATAACGTGGTAGACCCTAACACAATCTCATGAGATGGAGCTTATGGTAAATGAGTTTGAGGAATAGAGATAGAGAAACAGTGCTAATTCTGAGGAAAGTATTTTAAATCGTAGGTGTAGATTTATCATGATCAAAAATCCTTAATACATGTTAATACATTTAGCTACATACATATTATTATTATTATTATTCTGTATTCAGTCTATGATAACAAAATCTTCCAGACTATAAATACAAAGGTACGTAGCTAAAGAATTTAAATCTTAGAAACTAGATATGCAGTATGTTAATAAAGTAATTAGGTAATGATTAAATATACGAGATTTGCTATAAATGAAAGGAAGTAATCCTAGAGGCGAACAAAGATCTTGACATTGCAGAGTCAAGATCTAGCTTGATGTAGATATTATTAAGCTCATTAACAGCTCTAGTGACGGGGGAAAAGTTATGGTAGTTAGATCTAACTAGCATATCGTGAAATGGGTAACAAAATCGAAGTATTCTAATAGGGCGTTGAAAGGTATTTTCTCAAGCAAGACTTTACAGTCAATAATTCCTTATCGCTTTAGAAATTCTAAGTTGGAGTAAGCTTTAGAAATTACAAAGTTCACGTGATTAACAAAGGTAAACCCGGAGTCAAAAAGAACCCCAAGTTCAGAGAATACTTCGACTGTGGATAGCTGATTATTTAGAAACGGGTAACTTGAATTGATTCTATTTTGAGTTTTCTGCAGGGTCATATGAAAGCATTTATTGATACTGAACGCTTGTTTACTTCTAACACTCCACTCAGTAAGATTATTGAGGTCAATTTGTAGCCGACAAACGTCGTACAGCAAGTAACTCTGCGAAAGATTTTCAAGTCATCAGCATAGAGTAAAAATTGTGCATGATCAAAACAAGACCTAATATCGTTTATAAACAGAACAAATAAGAGCGAGTCAAGGATACTGCCTTGAGGCACTTCGGAGGTGGCTACAAAATAGTATGTGTTTGTAGTACCGATTTCTACAAACGAGAATTTATTGGTTAGGTATGCGCTCAACCACGTAAGAAAAGGGCTGAATGGAATCCTAAACGATCAAGCTTATATGATAGTATGTTGTGTGAGACTGTATCAAAAACTTTCGAGAAATCTGTATAGATCGTATCCACCTGAAGTCCACTATTAAATGCTGTTACATAATACTCAGGGAACACAGCAAGGTTGGTAACTATGGAGCGACCACGGACCACGGAAACCATATTGATTTGGATCAATTATTTCTTTAACAGCGCAGACTATTTTATCTTTCACAGTTGATAATTTCTGAAATCATTTTTATTACCAGATTTGTGAATAGGCGTAATTGAGGCCACCTTTCACTTATGAAGGAAGACACCAGAGGAGAGGGAGAGGTTAGTTATGCGGGATAAAGTTTCGCAAGAGTTGAAATACACTTCTTAAGAAAGAAAGCAAACAGGCCATCGAGATCAGTTCTGTGTGACATTTTTCAGGCAGAAATACCAATACAGATATCTGACTCTGCAACAGACATTCTCGTCGTGATATGAATTATGTGTATTAACCGCATTGCTGACAAAGTTGGATTTGAAAAAATCCGCAAAAAGATTCACAGTATCCAACGAACTAAACGAACGAACATTATCGAGTGTCATACAGTTAGGCATATTCGAACAGCCTTTCCTGGACCGAATGTAATTACACACACAACTATCCACAAACCACGCATAATACAAATACACGTGACACACGCGCCTGTTTAATTAACTGTACAAACCACCAACAAATTATAGTATTTTTAAAGCTTTTATTGCGGTTAGTCCTTTTTTTATTTCATGCTCACTCTTAAAAATTCTGGTTTTTGCTCGCTAATATGCTACTACTACATTAGTTTAAATTACTAAAACATGGACAATGTTTTTTTTTGGAAGATTTTGTTCAAAGCACATAAACTATTAATTTTTTAGTAGCAGCAAAATTTACATAATTACATGACATTAATTATGTGCATGATTACTTTTTTGGTGGTTGCATGTTGGTCGTTTTTATGTTTTACTGGAGTACCCTCGCCCGCTTCGGTAGGCGATAAATTCAATGATTTGCCGAAAGAGAATAAAACTAATACGAAACAAAGCAAATTCTTTGATACAATTTCATTCGAACTTTATTGTAACACTTTTTGGTAGACAACGTTTTTGGGTCTTCCATCTTTCGCGTAAATGAATAATGATGATGATTTCCCTACTCATGAGCAAGCTATATATAATTGCCCATGAGAAAAAATTGGGTGTTACAAATTAATACCGCACATTTGTAGAGACTGTCCTTGCGCCTTATTAATTGTCATAGCGAAGGCAAGGCGAATAGGGAACTGCAAACGTTTGAAATCGAATGGTAAATCGGTCGGAATCAGTGGAATTCTGGGTATCAAAACGTCTTCTCCTTTGTACTTCCCTTTTAAAATTGTTGCTTCGATAACCTTACCCATTAGCTTCCTCACAGCAAATCTGGTACCGTTGCACATTAATGTTGCGCAGCATAATAATCGGTGCTCTAATTTTTAATCGTAAATTATGACGTGGTAGGCCTGGAAAATCGATTGAGTTTAAGAATTCAGTTGGATAATTTACGACATCATCTTGATCAGTAATGGTTTCCATTTACTTATATGCAAGTATGTCACCAGGTATTTGATCCAGAATAACTACATTTATATCATTGACGTCCTTATTTTTCCCAGCTAAAATTGCTCTTTCGCTAAGCCAATCACAGTTTTTGTAATGTTGAACTTTGTTTGGAACTGCACTCTGTATCAATGCCTCTTTAGACTGTGCAAAAGTGCAGAAATTGTTAGGCAATGTAATCATTCCTGTAGGATTTTCCGTAATTGCTGTGAAAATTGAGCTGCTGAGGGATCGTTTTGTAGTTGAACACGTACGTTTGTAGTAAGTGTAAGCATGTTTACAGGTCTCCACAAATACGATGATTTTAAACATGCATTGATTTCATCTGCAGTCATGGATTTTGAGATCGCAGGTAATGTTTGCCTGAAATCTGCAACCAATAAAATCATGGCACCTCCAAAGACTGTTTGGCTTCCCCGTAGATCTTTCAGAGTTCTATCAAGTGCAGCCAATGATTTCTTGTGTGCCATAGTACACTCGTCCCATACGATGAGCTTACATACTTTAAGAACTTTTGCCATTCCAGGTGTTTTCGAAATATTACATGTTGGTGTTTCATTTACCTGCATATTCAAAGGCAACTTTAATGCAGAATGTGCCGTGCAACCGCCTTCCAGTAATCTAGCCACAATTCCGGAAGAAGCGAGTGCCAATGCAACGTTATTATCTGATCTAATTGTTCCTAATATCAATGAAATCAAAAAGCTCTGGCCTGTTCATCGTTCACATTCAATGCACCGCAAGGTCCAAGTATCATATTTTTTGTGACGACCTCAAACAAATCTGGATTAATCGTTTGATCCGGTATTTCGGCTGATATCACACTATCAATTTGATCTGGAGTAATTTTATCAACCAACCAAATAAAAATGTGTGCGTGTTGTAATCACCTCTCCAAACACTCTATGTTTGACAATAAATCCATAAGTGATTTTAGTTTTAGTTTGAAAATACGTGCAGTCATGATGTGTCGATCAATTGGGGATTGACCAGGAAACAAATGGTCTTTGATTTCACTCCACTTCGGATTGCATGTGAAAGTAATAAACAGATCCGGCCGTCCATAAGCGCGAACACACGCCATGGCATCCTGTGCATATTCATGCATGTGTCGCGGGCTACCAGTATATGTTGCTGGTAATATGATCATTATTCACTGTATACCGTAAGTGAATGTATTCTTCGGACCGTAACTTAGTCTGGTTGAATTTGATATAGTTTAAGCGCTCGGTCTCAATTCTTGCATACATATCCACGACAAATTGGTGGAACAATATTCTGCCTTACAGAATATGAGATTCTTCATTTTCATGAATCATTATTCGATATGAATAATAATTCATAGCGCTAACCTTTTTATTCGTTTCTGCGCCTGAATTAAAAAAAAATCACATTTGTGAGATTATTATTATCATATTTGAATATTGATAACCATAATGTAAAAACACATCCTAAGGTTATTCTGACCAACGTTTTGGGCAATATCTCGATACCCTAGTCATCCAGATGTATGAAAATTACCGTCTGCTAAAGAACTCATCAACAGCTTTCATTTGATGTCCATTCTTGGGGTACCCGGGTCCACACTTTGGTCTATATCTCGAGACCCTAGTCACTTAGATGTACGAAAAGTGCCCCATATTAAAGTACTCATCAGAAGATTCCATTTGATACCCATATTATACAAACAAATCGTAGGGTTATCCGGGTCCACGTTTTGACCTATATCTCAAGACCCTAGAAATTAAAATTTTTTTTTTGCTGAAAACCTTCCCCTATTTGATCCCAATAATATGAAAAAAGAACGATTAAAATTGGCCTCGTATCGGCCCCAAAACATGCACAGGAACGAACATCATTTCATTAATATATATATATAGATTTTACAGGTTTTTCTCTTTTGTACACTGCACTGTATGCCAAAGTATACTCGTACATGCTTGATGAGACAAGAGAGTATGCTTGATTACTGCTTTGTTTGTATATTATCTGCAGATGATTCTATTATATATCATTTAAGTGTATAAAGCTTACACGCGCATATCATGTACATGAATTAATTTTTGAATTTTTTATGAGCAAACTATTACCTAATGTGAAGAAAATTATATACAGGGGATTTGGATGTCACTTGAATATTGTGTGCTTTTAGGCGTTTAATAGCGCTGAGGCAAACTTCATGTACAGACACACATAAAAAAAATATTCAACTCTTAAGTTATCTTCGAGGCAGGCGTAGGTTTCATGTAGACTTATTACAGGCATGCGTTAGGTGTACTAAAAATGTATGCCAAATTCAGTTGTCTGACATTTTCACTCCCCCTTGTCTATAACTTTATGTCACGCGTAGAGATCGTTCCTGTCCTATTAATTATATAATACTCCCCAACGACTTTAAGGATGACATCTATAGGCATGGCATCCCTTTTTTATGGCACCTGCAGTGTTATCCCTGCAGCTATGCAGGTTAGCCACTAGGTGCGAAAGTTCTCATACCAATTGAAGCTGGGGTGGTCCGCTCCAATACACATTTTTTATGCTTTCAATATTTACATGTCATAAGAGGTGACCTCCTGCTACGAATATCAAACTAAATACCTTGAGAAGTATCATACCTCTTGCAACAACTGCAAGATACAATTTTTCTTAACACACCACATACTTTGTGGTATTTTTTCTCATTGTACCCAGCATTGGAAACTAAATGTCTTGAAAAAAATCCTCCGAAGAAGTTTGATAATGACCATTGAAAAAGCGCACTGATAAGGTGCTTGTGTAATCGGGTATCTTGCCATTGCCAGAACAACAGATAAGCTAGCCCAAATTACATCGGTAAATGTCAAGCAGTGACGCTTAAGTACCTCACGTTTAACCTATTTTTCTCTGAGCCATCTCTTAGGTAACTCCTTATATTGATTACTATCTGAACAAAACTGTGGCTTGCTTACTGTACTCCCATACCTACAGTATCGATAAGAAACCGATACTTTTTCAACAACAAATCGATAATGAACCGACGACATGTAGAAAGTTCGAGGATGATAAGCTGATAACTTTCTGATTACTGACTTATTTTGTTTTGTTGATTTTCCGAAAGGGTAGATAAATGATGTGCGGCGGCCACCGTGCTGTGATGGTAGCGTCCTCCGCCTGCCACATCGTATGCGCTGGGTTCACACCCGGGGAAACAACATCAAAATTTTAGAAATAGGGTTTTCCAATTAGAAGAAAATTTTTCTAAGCGGGTCGCCCCTCATCATTGTTTGGCAAGCGCTTCGGGTATATTTTTGCCATGAAAAGTTCTCAGTGAAAACTCATCTGCCTTGAAGATGCCGTTCGGAGTCGGCATAGAATATGTAGGTCTCGTCCGGCCAATTTGTATGGAAAATCAAGAGGAGCACGACGCAAATTGGAAGAGAAGCTCGGCCCTAGATCTCTTCCGAGGTTATCGCGCCTTACAGTTTTTTTTCTTATAAATGATGTATGTATATTGGAACGATTTTTCGTCATCCCTTGTCAAATCTGATTTCGAGACAAAATTACATCTGATTACAGTTTTTATCGATAACATGTCCATAACAAGCCGATAACAAACGGAATACAGGCCAATAGCAAGGCGATAGCAATAAAAACTCTATAAGTATCCATATCCATAAATTAGTTGTTGCTGACAATGCCGAAATGATTCCAAAAAAAATTCCGAAATTATAACGAAATAATCTTTTATGTGGTTTCGAAATCATCTCGAAATGGCTGCGAATTGATCCCCAAACAGACTTGCAAGCAAAACCGTAATGCTACCAAAACATTTCCAACATGATTTCGAAATAGTTACCAAAAATATCGAAAAATTATGAAATAAGCACCGAAATTTTATCAAAATTAATACTAGTGAATCTACAAAAAAAATCTCAAAATTATTCAAAATTGATACCAACAATATATAGAAGTTAAAAATGAAAGGTTTCGAAAAATGGAAAAAATCCTATATGTAAAAAAATATCATGGAATATTTTCAGGCGCGTTCAACAGAACTGATTAGGGATTTTATGGCAGTGCTTTATAAGCAAGTGCTTCCGCTGTAAAAAAATTTCATGGAATATTTTCAGGCGCGTTCAACAGAACTGATTAGGGATTTTATAGCAGTGCTTTATAAGCAAATACTTTCGCTGTTCACTATTATATTACTCACTATTTTATTATTAAACCAATATCACATAAAATTATGTTAAATATCAACATATTATCCACCACGTGCTAGCAATATTAGAAATTAGTACATGCAGACACACACACGCGTAAGCGAATCCAAATTTTACATAAATGCTGTTGCGTGTTTCGCTGCCCTCTAGATATTACGCAGCAAATTTCAAGTCCTTTGTTTGTCTTGTTTCACTAATTTGGTGGTTAATATTTGTGGGCCAAATATAATTAGCCCGAACGAGATATATCGGTTTAATGCTTTTACCATTTACTTGTATATTTCTGACGAAAATTCTAGTATTCTTTTAGCATTACAAACAAACCCCTTTTTGTATTATGATAAATGGTTCATGAAACCAAGCCAAATGTAATTGGCATTTATCTGTGAAAATATCATGTAAGTTAATGGCGGGGCATAAAAATACATTAGAAATTGTTAATACTTAAACATATTTGAATATTCACCTAAAACTATCAAAAAGCTGTTTCATAAACGAAACCAAATGTGTAATTATGCATATCCGTAGTTTTTTTTTTCTTTTAAGTACTAAATAAGCGGATATGCCTTTTAGTGGCTTCATATGCAGGTAATTAATGTTTTTAGTGAGATGATTTGGTAAAATATTGCGTGTCAAAAATAAATATGAACGAAATTGGGCTCAAAAGCTTTTAAGGAACATTAGAAATTATTACCACCCTTAAACAGATGGTTTTGAATACTAGAAAGGCGACTACTCAAGTAGGTCTGTATGTTTTAATATTGCTGCGAGTTGTAAGAAATCCTGAATAATTCTGTGTATTCTACCATCGTTCGAATCACTGAACTGTCGAATATGTTCTGAATGTAGAATGATCTTTATTTACGGCGCTACTAATGTAGTAGATCTTCACAATTTCGCGTACTTCACTTACAGCGTGTTAAAATAAAATTAATTGATTATTCCTTAGCTTGTGCTGCTTTTATACTCTTAGTTGTCTCGCTCACATATTTATCCTAGGGTCTGGGCTTTTCACCAGCAGCCTTCTAGAATAATTGCTTATTTACTGCTAGTTACATATCTCATATGTATATGTGTGTACATTTCTGCATCTCTTATTTTCTATGGTCTCCTATATATGTGTGTGTATGGCTGTTTTGTGTTTTATCAGCTTACCTTGCTGTTGTTGTAGTCCAGCATTTATTACTACCGGCCTATTGACGTACAGAAACTGCTAATACTCGCCAAAATATTTTAAGATGATAAGCATTAAGTAAATGCGAAAACAAAATTGACACATATAAAAAATACGGTTTTTTAATGGAATAACAGTTTCTCTCCATACTGAGCTTACAGCGCTCGAAAATGTTGAATGATTCAAATTGTGCTTAGGTAGCTAAACTTTTATAATAGGAAGTTGCTTTGTCTCTCTAATGGCGTTTTCTTTTCTGAAAATAATGTCACCCTGTTGGTTCCTCTCAGCTCTCTCGCTAGTTTGTGTGTTACTCTCACAAAATATTTTCCACTGAATAAGAAAAGGGATCGGGCTACCTAGAAACACAGCCATTTTGCATAACGCCAGGGGACATATTTCAAAAGATAGAATTCAAGAGCGCAAAATGGGGTTAACATTTTTTAGAAATTAATAAACAGTTAAGATTGAAGCACTCAATGTAAGTCCAAAAATGTAAAATACTGTATCACTTTGGTATTTTCTAAGCGGAGTTAAGGATCCGATTGGTGGCTTTATGTGCACCGCTATTACGGTTAGAGACTTGAACATCTGTTCAGATATGTAAGCGGCTTGTAAGAGACTGAGTAAAATTCAGGTGTGATCGAGTGTCGTATAAGTATGCTTGAACACGCTCGCTGAAGTCAAATATTAAGATCATCTGCGTCCCGGGACATAGCAGTGCAATTGAAAATTGTCACGTGAGTGTACAAGAGCGCTTAAGTACAACTACATTTAGACACTAGCTTTTGCATAGTAACCAGATCCTTTTGGCAGCAAGTGGAAAGCAGTTAGTCTGCTGAAATTATTAGGTTCATTAAGGCTTATCTATAAATGGTGAATTTTTGGACTTTCCACTATCCAATGCGCTTATATATGGAGCCTCTCATCATACTGGAAAATCCTTCCTGCCGCAATTGCATAGAGGTTGATGAGGTGGAATAATCGAGACACTTAATAATTCACTGCGCAAATTTCTGCCGGAACTAGGCCAACCTACTCCAACCTTGGCTTACAAGGATATTCGAAGCACTTTCCCAGGATCAAGATCGATCGTATATAAAACTATATCGTTGCTACCAAACGATTCTCTAAGGCTGATGGCAGAGCGTTCGCTGTAATCTATTACCAGCTTAAAACCTTTCTTGCACTGTAACAACCTTTAAAATTTTCCACAAGAAATCATTATCGCTTAATGGCTTCCTATTTTTTATATTATAGCAATGCTTCCCGCTTCTACTCTGTCGTCAGCCTATAATTGGAACTAAATTTTTACATGTGTTACTTGGTGCCGTTTACCTTCGAAAAGATCTAGGCTTCTTTTTCAATTTAAGCTGTGCTCCTTTTTCATTTTTTCTACAAACCAGCGGGACAAGACCTACATGTTTTATACAGACATCGAACGGTACTTGCAAGGCAGATGAATTTTAACTGAAAACCTAGAAATACGCACGCAGTTTTTACGAAACTACTCTCAAGGAAAGACCCCGCTTAACAATTTTTTTTCTAATTGATAAAATGTTTGTTGCTGCTTTGCTCGGGACTTGAACCCAAGACCTTCGGTGTGGAAGTTGAAGCATGCTACCACCACATCATAGCGGCCGCCATGTATTTTTTTTTTTATGTATATTTTCGCTACAAAGCCAACGAACTATTTGAATTTTTTCAATACTTACTCCTAGGAATTTTCAATACTCGCCCACACTTTTCAAACTCATATGCACATACCAAGTACATCTACAGAAATTTGTTATATTTAGCATAATCGAACCACATTAGATATATTTGCATTAATTTTATTTAGTTATTCTAAAAATGTTCTTTTCATCATTTATTGGTAGAAAAATCGTCTTATGATTTCCACTGAAAATTCTTTATTAATTTGCATGGGTTTGAATTATGTATATAAGAAAATCGATAGGTACTTTAACTCAGCACCATTGATACGTATAAACATTTACAAACTTAGTTTATCTAGCGTCTTGCATATGAGGTATGTATTATATATGTATGTACCTGTGTACATAAAACCATACCTAAATCCAAAAATTCTTCATACATTAAAAGCTAAATATTGCATCAAATAATTGTACATATCCCTGCAAAAAAGGCGATCAGTCTAGGATGAATCCGGGATTATTCGGAAAGGAGTATGCGACCAATGCTGGTTTTGATATCTTTGTATGAGTTGAACTGTTCTCTTTTATTTTAGCATGTCCTATGAAGAGACTAATTGTATAAATTTATACCGGAAAGGGATCGAAAGGACCAATCCCCTTTGTATGCATTGTTCATGGCAGAAACACAATCGAAGAGTTTACCAAGCCACCAAATCTATTTGATGTAAGTTGTTCGCCCCCTTTTCAAAAAGGAATAAAAAATATTCCCTCAAAATTTAACCCCGAACTCCGGTGTAATCGTTAAGTCCTAGTAATTTAGGTTCGGTATGGGCCTCCGCATTTTTCTTAAATAATTCGATTCAATCACCTGTAATATTTTTTATTTTACTCACTTCTTTGCCATTTTTTTTTAAACTTATAACTTTAAACGAGCAATTCTTGTTTGTTTGTATAGCCGTACGATCTCGGGAACGGCTCAACCAATTTAAATGAAATTTGGCACAGAGATAACGTATCACCTTCTAAGCCTTTCCACATAGGTGTTGCCACTTATAATCTTTCACAAGGTTGCCACCTATTCGAAATTAAAAAAAAAATTGCATAAGATATGCTGATAAGGGTATCAAACGAAAGGTATTTTACTCCACATTACAATAGGGACTTTTTTGAGTAGGGTTGCCATTTAGGGTTGCCACCTATTTGAAACCAAAAAAATTGCATGAGGTATGCCGATATGAGTATCAAACGAAAGGTATTTCACTCCGCATTACAATAGGAACATTTTTGAGTAGGATTGCCATTTAGGGTTGGGGTAGTTTGAAGAAATAATACTCTACTTACTCATATTCTATTAAAGCTTTAAAGGAGAAACTTAAAGTTAAAAATCTTCGTAAAAAAATCTTATACATGATTTGACTTAATTTTCTTAATTTCACGCACGCTAATAAAATTGAAATGCAATATCAAGGTACCGTGGCAAATTCTAGCAAAATATATTTAAATGCATATTTTTGGCAAATATGAAATGAATAATTGCAATTTCTCACAGATTACTATTAGAAAGATTTCTCACCATAGCAAAAAGGTATCTCACCATGGTAAGTAACTACCGTTGAACACCAGAGGCATATGTTCAATTTGAAAACGACATCTAACCATTTAACTACTTACCAACAGATGGCGCTTAGGGAGTTGACATTTAAATAAACTAACTGATAGTTGTCATTCGTGAAATTTACAAGTTTTTGGAATGTAATAAAATTGTGAGACTTTCATAGTGTATACCTAAAAAATGTTTGAAATTAATAATTCTGCGCATGAAGATATTCGAGAAACGTTGCCGAGCAAAGCTCGGTCGACCAGGTACTATTCCTTAAAGTGGGCTACATAGATTTCAAACTGACTAATCCCAACTGTACCCAAAAGGGACAAAGGGGTCAATTATGCCCAAATGTAGACGAAAGAAATTAATCGAAAACCAATTTCTTTAGAGATTAGTCGCACGTTTTTTTGCAGGGATATTATACATATACATACATATGTATATTTTACACACTCATATAACATTCAAAACATACTCGAAGAACTTTCAAATTGCGTATACTCAAGTATACATCTATGTACATATATATATGTACATATATCTGTATATTAGCCTGCTTGAATATAATCTGTAATAGAAATTTGTTGAATAAAAAACCTATGCAAATACCAACATGAGCACCAAAAGCAATAACATTAACAAATATTGAAATTTTGTGCTGTCAAAAAAGTGAAATATTTGCAATGCTCTAATCTACATACGTGTGCATATAAGTACACCAGCTTAAGCGCTGCAAATCACAGCATACTTTATGGCGCAGAAGCTACACTCACTCGTTTTGTGTGGTAGACACATATACACAAGCACACATGTATATTTACACATACATATGTTACTCAAATTCTCTTCATCACCTTCTGTATCAAAGTGTCAGCTCAGATTGTGTGATAGATTGTGCGACGTGCGCAAGCTGACAGCTGATTTGTGCGTTTTTGCTATACGTTTTCTTATTGTTGCTATTCAACGAATAAAATCTTCGTTTCTACTGAGCTACGCGTATTTTTAGAATGCATGTAATTTAATCAATAAATTTTGCTGCGTAACTTCTTGAAATCATATGAGATGACGACTTTGATATTTTTTGACAAAAAATGATTGCAAAAGCAATCGATTGAATGAGTGTGAGAATGCGTGAATTTGCTATTTAATGCCTACACTGAAAGAAATGGTGCTAGTAAAATCAACAAATCGGTTCTGTTGTTCTTAACTTAAGGGAGATTCGGTTAAATTTATCGAATTATGGTTAACTCGACCGAGTTCTTTGTCAAGCGAACAAATTAGTTTAGTCATTTCAACAGAAGAGAAATTGTCGCTCTTAAGTTAACAAAATTCTGTAAAATTGACAGATTCTTAATCAATCTAACTGATTTTTTGGTTAACACAACTGATCTCACTGGTCATTTCAACAGCGATCAACAGTCAATACATGAGCAAATTTCAAAGAGAATTTTACGCTCAGTGCGTTCTCTAATTTGTACTTATGTATGCTGTGTATTATATGTATGCACATATTTACGTATGTATATTACGGCCGCCGTAGTGTGATGGTAGCATGCTCCGCCTACTACACCGAAGACCCTGGGTTCACACCCCGGGCGAAGCAACATAAAAATTTTAGAAATAAGGTTTTTCAATTAGAAGAAAATTTTCGTAAGCGGGGTCGCCCCTCGGCTCTGTTCGGCAAGCACTCCGAGTGTTTTTCTGCCATGAAAAGATCTCAGTGAAAACTCATCTGCCTTGCAAATGCCGCAACATAGATAATTTCGTACAAATCTGTCGCAACAACTTTTTTTGTTCATTTGACTACTAAAACGGTCAATTACGAATCAACGATTTGTGCGCAGTTGATTCAACATATTGTTGCGATGGATAAAAATTGACAGACATTTCGGTTGAATTGACCCGTATTTCGGTTGGTTTTACCAGTCTTTTTCTTTCAGTGTATATGTTTGTGTTAGGAACATACTTACATTATGGCATAGACCTACATATGTATACAGGTTTTTGGTAAGCGTGTGCATATTATCTATCTATTGAGTGGAAAAGTGATGGTCTTCACATACATAACCACTTTGTATAATAAATAAGCTGATGCAGCTTCATTCGATTCAGCTCTTAGCTCAGATTTTATTAAGGGTTAGGCATTTGTGCTTTTGAAACGCTTGAGTGACAGCGTGAAATGCTTTCATTTTCAGCTCTGACAGTTTCGTTAGATAATTGTATTTTATATAGAAATGCTTTTAGGGGAAGGTGTTATGCAGAATACAGGATTAATATTAGTAAATGGGAAAATAGGTCAATGTGTGGTAAAATAAGCAGCTATCGACATATTGCGTATGCTAATCTGCCCTAGTCTAGTCGTAGCCTAAACACCACTGTAAATATGGTTTCAATAAAATATTGCATATCTTGAGGCGCATGCTCCCTTTTATCGCGCCTGCGAATTTTCGTCAATTTTTTTTCAACTCACTGCGACATCGTTACAAGATTCAAATCTTTACAATTTTAAATAAAGTCGCTACAATACGTATTTAATGCAATAACTTTGCACAGAATTCTACGATTTGAAAATAGTTTTTCTGCATTTTGAAGTTTAGCTATGCGAAATGGTTATTTTCAATAAAATGTGAAGAAGTCTAAAAACTGGATGGGGTAATTTTAATGTTTAAATATATCAAGAACGATTCACTTAATTCTATTGACAAAATTTTTAAATATTTACTTTCCATCTGCATCAAATAAATAAGTTGATTCCTTTCAACTGTAACCAAAATTGTTTAGGCAAAAATGTTACCAATTATTGCTAAAAAATTATTAATTTAACTTTTTTGCACAAAACTCTGTACGCGAAATTGATTTTGCAATGGAAAAAAACAGATAGTGTGTTTGTTCGTTGTGAACCAAATATGAAAAAATTTGTTCGGCGAAATCACACGCATACATTCATGTTTAATTAGCTCAACATAAGCGAACATGTACACAGTTTCTTTTCGTTTATTTTTGGCTTCGTATATATTTATGCAACAAAACCGATGATTCCAATTAAAATTTTGTTAATATTTCAGAGATATGTAGACATCGAAAGGGATTTGCTGTTATTTTTTTTTTGTTTTTCTAATCAAATACACCAGACCATCGGTCATGAATTCATAAAAAAAGCTTAACTAAGAAAAAGATTGAAATAAAACTTTCACTAGAATGCAGATAAATGCGGTGTGTTTGGTCGCTGTGAACCAAATGTTCAACGTTGGTTGAGCCAGAGTATACACACACAATTATGTTGAATAAGATCCACGTAAGTAGGCTTGTATGCACTTTCCTTTCATTATGGCAGCTGTACTTGTATTAGACTTCCATATATCAAAATCATCAGTATCAAAAAAAATTTGATTGAGCCATGTCCGTCCGTCCGTCCGTCTTTCCGTCTGCCCGTTAACACCACAACTTAAGTAAATATTGAGATGTCTTCACCAAATTTGGTACACGAGCTTATCTGGACCCATAATAGATAGGTATTGAAAATGAGCGAAATCGGATGATAACCACGCCTACGTTTTATATATATAACATTTTGGAAAACACAAAAAACCTGATTATTTAGTAAAACAATACACCTAGAATGTTGAGATTTGGCGTGTGGATTGATATTGAGACTCTTGATAAAAATTTGTAAACATTTTTTAAAATGGGCGTGGCACCGCCCACTTGTGATAAAATCAATTTTACAAATATTACTAATTATAAATCAAAAATCATTAAAACTATCGTAACAAAATTCGGCAGAGAGGTTGCCTTTACTATAAAATAAAATAACCTATAAAAAAGAGCTTTATATCAATGGTATTTCATTTCCCAAGTGGATTTGTAACAATAAATAGGAAAAACTTAAAATCTAAAAAAGGGCGTGGCACCGCCTCTCTTATGACTAAGCAATTTTCTATGTTTCGGGAGCCATAACTCGAAGAAAAATTTGTTCAGAATAGAATCATACGAGTATGTATTATTGCGCAGCCTTGTAACACTATTAAGCACACAAAACAAACAACAACAGCATTTCAAGTGTACAGTTGGCTACGTAATGATCGGTTTCACCCGAACTTAGATTTCCTTACTTGTTTTGCTTTAATTTTGGCGTCACGTACATTTTTATGCAACAAAACCGATTTGTTCGCAGAGAACAAAAACACCCTTTTTTCAGGAGGTGCACCAGGCCCCCTGTCATAAACTCTAAAAACGTATTATTATAACTTATTCCCATTCCTATTTCTATTCCTATATCTATTTTTATTCTATTCATATTTAAAAGTCCTTGTCCTATTCCTATTCTTATCCTTTTTCCCATTCCCATTTTCATTCTTACTCCTATTCATGTTTCTATTCATCATCCAATTCCTATTCCTATTTATATTTCTTTTGCCACTCCTATTCCTATGCTCATTTCTATTCCCATTGCTATTCCTATTCCTGTTCCTATACCCATTTCAATTCTTATTCCTGTTCCTATTACTATTCTTCTTCATATTTTTATTCCTGTTTCTATTCCGATTACTTTTCTTATTTCCATACCTATTTATTTTCATATTCCCAATACTATTCCAATTCTTATTCTAATTTCTTTTCCCACTCCTATTCTTATTACTATTCCGATTCTTATTACTATTTCTCTTCCTCTTCCTATTCTTTTTCCTTTTCCTGTTCCAATTCATATTCCTATTCCCATACCTTTTTCTATTTCCATTCCTATTCCTATTCATGTTCCTATTCCTATTCGTGTTCCTACTCTTATTCCTATTCCTATCCTATTCTTATGTCTATTCTTATTCCTAGTCCTCCTCCTGTTCCTATTCCTATTCCTTGTCCTATTCGTTTTCATTTTATTTTTCCACTTCCTATTCCTATTCCGTTTCCTATTCTTCGTCTTGTTCCCAACCCCATTCATATTTTCATTTCTCTCCCTATCCCTACTTCTATTCTTATTCCTCTTATTATTCCTACTAATTTTCCTGCTCCAAGCTTACAAATTTTGAACTAGATTTTACTAAAATACATTAATCAAACACAAGATAAACATGTCAATAAAACATTTGCTAGATGTTTAGTGAAATTATAAAAAAAAAATACTAAATTATAACAATACATAATTTACCCCAATAACAAATGATATTGTGATCATGTGTTACTCGATTTCCTCACCATATATGACTGACATAAGCAACCCTCAAAAGGCCGTCCAAAAATACAGCAATAAAGAAAATTAAAACCGTTTGAAATGTGTCGCGTGCTGCCAATTATGTAAGTGCACTGCATTTGCATACGCTTAAAACGCCTAAAAGTTTGCTTACATAGTTCAACTTCTAAACAATAAATTATCCACAGTCAAATATATTATTAAATTAATAACAGTGCTCCGATTTTTATAAATATAGTTTTATGGCTGTCACATTTGATAAAGAACAACCCGTCAAAGTTCTCAAGGGTGGTTATGCTTTTTATATACGAATAATACTAGACCCTATTCATTGAAAGCAAATACTGTATACCGTAAACAAATTTTTTGTAAGAAATAATTGCCGCAAGATTTTTCTATGAAAATATATAAGAAATACAATTAGCGTAATTGAATAGCACATGACGAGTTTTTCATTAAATTGATTTTTCATTAAAATGAGCGTAGCCACAGGGATCAGATGACACCTTCGTACTAAAGAGGATGTACACGTCAGCGAAGAACACCGCTGGAATCATTTTACGAAGAAGACCTTAAATTGGCCCTGAGTTTTCTTCACCAGATAAAAAAAATTACGATGGTCTTGTGACCAAGTGAGGGAAACTTTTCACTCAGCGCTGTGGGACGTTATGCTTGAGACATTAGAACGCTATTCCTGCTAGCATTTGTGGGGAAAAACTTGACAGGGCTCGAATCTAACGCACGAAATCACTTACGGTCAAAAAAAGATAATGATATCAGGAGGGTCAGACCAGAGCTCGGTATAGGCTCAGATTTTTGGGACATGACTTACGACAATTCTCTTTGGGGCCAACGTGGCAGCTTTCATAACAACACGAAGCTGCAAGCTAGTTCAGCTTAATCTAAAGTAGGTCATGCATAGTATAAATAGAAGGACGTTTAATCATGGTCTTCAGCAGGCAACTGGAAAACGGAGATCGTCATCTTTATAAAAAGGCGTATTCCCAATATCATTAATATTACGGTTGAGGAACAGCGCATTTCAACGAAATATCTAATTGAAAGCTAGACAGTAAACTCACTTCGGAGCATATAAGAGTAGCCTGCGAAATGACTGCACATAGAGTAGCGAATTTGAGTAGGTTGATGCCAAACACAGGTGGTCCGAAACCATGTATAATGAAGCTGCTTGTATCAGCTTCGGATTCCATACTCTTACAAGTTGTTGAAATCTGGGCGGATGCAACAAAATATCATGAGTACGGAACAGCCTCGTCCTCGGCCCAATACGGTGGCGCGCTGCGAATATCTTCGGCTTTCCGCACGACAAGAACAGTAGAGCAACATTACAATAAAAGGGACCAGGGAACTGATTACTGAACTGAACACATGAGTTTGTGAACTTTAACCTGACTCTATTTCTAACCGGACACGGTTACTTTCGCAAAAGTCTACAAAGTATGGGAAAGAGTTAGAAAAGAACAGCGAGATGAATGCGAGCACCTCATCGAACAGCGATGGATGGAAAATGCGATATTTGACAACCTATCCCAGGACAGCATCATCAAATACATTGCCTGCCGAAGCGACAAATGGGGCAGTCACCGGATACATTTCAGCAATTGAAAGATGGCTGCCTAGCCTATTAAGTGAGAGTATCATGGAACTCATGTAGCGCGCACCCGAAGTAATGCGCCTACAGTCATGATCTTACAGTCCTTTCATTTTAATAATAAGAGTAACTTGTTAGTTGTAAGAGCTACATGTGATATCTGATACTTTACAGCTCCGTGCTTTAGTCCTCATCCTTCCCACTTAGTCGATCATGTCCAGATCTCTTTCCTCTTCTTAATCTCGACCAATCTGATTTTCTCGTCTACCCAGAAAGCTTCGAGGGATGCGCCCGTTTTGGTAGCTTATCCGCTTTACGCATTTTTTCTTATTTTTTAATCATTTCACTTATGCACATTCCACCAATTTTGGCATTCTACCATATCTAACATATGTTACCGACTCTCATCGTCGTCACATGCTAGCATGCTTACTTTTATTAAATAATTCACATACTGCAAAGGAGGTAACGCTGTCAACATGTGCCTTACGCTCAGCTCCACACAATTTAATACTCAATTAATTGTGAGTGCACATACATACTACATACTTGATAACAGTAAGGCACTGCGATTCTTCTAGGCCGATTGACTGCTTGCTAAATATAATTTTCTCTTGCTCTATAGCATCAGCGTAGTTTAGTGACTTGACAACAACGAAAAACAGGAAAATGTTCAATATACTCGCTGTCGACAAATGGTACAAACACACACACACACAGCGAAAGTTATATGAGGCACGATTTTCCAATTGAAAGCCCACATATGTCGGCTGTAAGAGAAAATGTACTTCTAAAATAAAAACGCGTTTACATAAATGCACATTAGTATGAATCTACATATGATATATTTGTATAGGGCTTTCTAGTCTAAGCGCTATGTTTAAGTCGACAGCGTCACGTAAGTGGCGAAGTGAATATGTATCGCATATATTTGGGCGCACAAATGTGTATGCATTTTGTTTTGTTTGCGCATTTATATTTGTAGATTTGTGTGCGCGCAATCATGCATACAATCGATTCATCGTCGCTTCGATACCTTCACTCTCCTCATCATTTTCTTCATCCAACTAGTACATTTATCCAACGTCATCAACTATTCACCGATTTTCGTTCATTTCATTTTCGTCGCTTCTGTTTGCTGTAGCTGTTGCTTACTTCGCTAGAAATGATTGCAAGTTAATATTAAATGAAGCATCGACAAGCACTCGTTGGTAACGATAGAAAAAAAGTGCAAGTGGAAAAAAATACATACATATTAGAGCGGGTCAAATTGTATGGATGAAACAACCTATATTTTGAAGTAATAAGCAAACATTTTTTTCTACTAAAACGAATTCGAAAGAAAAACTGTATAATGAAAGTTGTTGAGAATTATCTGAACTTATTTTAGCCTTTTCCATAAGAAATTTGTTAAAAATGATAATATAGTAGTTAAAAGTTCATTTTAGGCAAATTTCTCACAATTTAAGCCTGATATCTCTACTAAAATTCAAAATCACTACAGATATTAATACAGATTCTGAAATGTACATAAAATGCCTTTAAAGTAAGCCCAATATATTATTTTTCCTATAATTCTACCAGAATCTATGAAGATTTTTTGGCCAAACCCTACACTCAAATGTAAAATATCTATTTTGCAGAAGTCAGGACCTCGAAATCGGACTTAGAGCTATGTTGTCTTCAGCAATTTTTGTTAGAATCATCTGTAGATTACGTTTTTGCTATACTCCTGTTGGGCAAAAAATTTGACCCGCTCGAAAACGTATGTATGTTGTATGCGTCAGTTGAACGTTGAAATGCTGGGTAGCATTGCTAGAGCATATTGGCATCGGATATCAAATGCTTGCTTTTGTAGGAATGTGTGTAAGTTTCTACATATGCAATAACAATTACAATTACATTGATGATTGTCAGTGGCCAGCTGAGGCTTAACAACTGACCTACTAAATAAAAACAAATGAATGATCACATATTTGCATGTATATACATGCATTTTCACAATATGAATTTGGACCACAAAAATTCAGGTTGCATACTTTAAGGCGTTTGGGTACGATCTGAAGTTTTTTAGTTAATTGTACAGCCTTGTTTGCAGGAAATTGCAATACAACAGATTAAAATCGGCTATGGATCCCTACATTTATTTCTAAAGCAGTAATTTAAAAAAATTATAACATAGCCGTCCATGGAGGCTGAAGCCTTATTGCAGTAAGCTGCTCGCATCACCCTAGGACTCTATATTCTTATACGTGCTCATATTTGGGCGCATTCAATGAAGTGCAGAAAGCACCGATCCGCTCTCACTTCGGTTCATTGCAAATTGGAGCTTCTGGTTGCTCGAGCTTATCGCACGGTGTCCGCAGGAGCTTACCTGGATGCTGCGTGAATCATACAAATATATATTGTAACGAATTTAGGGAAATCCTGCTTATTATACACTTCCTGCTAACATTCGTATCGTCGAACTTTGAATAAATAACTCCAATATTCAGTATTGCAATACGGTCTTTATTTAGTCTACTTTGGGAGTAGTACAATTATACTTCGATATCACGTACTTCACAAAACCGCGTTTAAAAAGCGCGTCATTACTCAGCTTGCGCTACTTGTATACTCTCTGTTGCCTCGTTCGCATATTTCTCCAAAGGTCTAGACGTTACACCTTCTAGAACTGTTGTATCTCCTACTTGGTAATTTAGTTATATGCGTGTGTATGTGCGAGTAAGAACTTCGGCTGATGACTAAATCTGTGTGTGTGAGATATCTCTTCGTTGCCTTGTACATAAGTGTTGCTAGCTTCAATGTGTACATGTACAAAAGAGTAGCTGCTTTATGTTTTTGTTGTTGCGTGATAAATTACTAACGGGCTAGTGATGTCAACATTCGCCACAATATCTTATCGCTGATGAGAGAAAGCAATATACAACAACGGCAGGGGTGTAAGTAGAGATGCTGTTGAAACAAAGGCACGAGAAGAAGCGATCTGACGCTGGTAATCGACACTGATGATAGCACAACGCCGAAACCGGTTTGTCTCGCAACCAATATTAACAAGGGATGACGGAAAGTCGTAACAATATACATCACAAGAAACAACATCAGTTACAAATCCAGCGAAGAATCACTCTTGCCAATAAATTCTGTTTCTTTGTTTGGACTGGGTAGGCAAATGAAAAGTGAAGACTTCCCTCGACAAACGAAGATCTTACTCTAAAAGTCATCTATCGTACAGTCCTGCTTAATGAAGCTCTGGGAGCGTTCGAGAGAAACGTTCTTCGAAAGATTTACGGACTTCTACTTATTGGCAAAGGCGAGTACGAAAGAAAATTTAATGATGAGCTTTACGAGGACATCAACATAGTCCAGCGAATTAAAACACAGCGTCTACGTTGGCTACGTCATGTTGTGTGAATGAAAGATGAAGCTCCGGCTAAGAAGGTATTTTTATCGAAACCCACCTACGGAAGCAGAGGAAGAAAGTATTTTTATCGATACCCACCTAAGCAGAGAAAGAGGGTGGCCCCCATTTTGCTGGAAGGACCAAGTGGATAACGATTTTAATTACCTTGCTGTTAACAATTGGCGCTTGTTAGTGCAGCGTAGTGGCGTGTGTTATTGGACGGCAATAACCGTTTAAACGGTGTAGTAAATAAGTAACTTCACAAAAAGCTAGTGCTCCGTTTATGCGGTTATTAGTCCAATAATTATATAAAGGTAAGTCAAGCCAACTTTTATACTCACGCAAATTCATCAACATCAAAGTCAAAACAGTTTTTAAAATTAATTTATCAAAAATATTGAAAAAAAAAAAAAAATTGCATAACCATTCAGGCAGTACAAAAGCAGAAGCACAGTCCCGGCGTAAGTGCAAATCCCAGCAGACGCAGCCATGAACCGTGGTAGGCTTGGAAAAGACTGATGATTTAAATTACTTACATGAAAGCTAAACAAGGTGTACGCAAATATTGTAAATAACAAATTGATCAAAGATTTAGGGGGAAAGTGCGCGAGAGAAATGAGCGAGATGTAATTGCTTACTAAGTTGGCTTTGCAGTTGACCACTCAAAGAAGCTATTGGATTGAAATTGTATGAAATCCGAAGAAAAAATTAATCAAAAGTCCAGGCAAAAATGTATGTAGAAAGCAATCAATCCACTTTGTAGCAGCCATTAGAGCTATAAAGGCTAATGCTTACGCAGAATATTCAAAATATTCAAGCCATTTAAGAAGCAATAAAAGAAATTCTTGACGCATGTGAAGAGTTGGAGGACGCTTTGATAGACACAGAAAATGCTTACCTATTCATATAGTAGTAAAGCGTATGCTGTAGGAATTTAAAAGAAAACAGTACAAAAATCAAACGCAGCCGCGTTGAGTTTGACACCACTTATTATATTCATTTCCAGCATTTTCAGAAAATTGGTCTGCACCCACTCTCCCAATTATCTTAAATTGTAACACAACTCTTCCACTCAATTAAATATATATATATATATATATTCACTTTTCTGCTTTGAAGCCTTGCTGTGAATCGTCAGCGCTCTTGCGCCTGTTAGTATGCAATGTTTATTTTAAAACAAGCAGCATACATTTCTATAACTCATATTTGTTATATGGCAATTTGAACTTGAAATTACATTTGCGCCACCGGAAAGTAACCGCAGGGAAAAACACAACATACATATAAATGTATATATATACACACAAATGTTAACAAATAAAGTGATAAACACAAACAAGCACACAATTTCAAATAAAGCTACTCAGTGAAAAGTAACCCTTCCGATTCACTGTTTGTCGAGTGTGCTACACTGCTGAATTTACTATACCTACATACATTTGTATAAAGGTACTATCTGCTACTCGTAAACTTTTGCTGCGTGAATTTATATAATATACCTTTCTATCTACATAGTTGTTATTGTATGTCATGCGTCAGTGGCAACACACGGACACGTGCCAGAATTATTCAACTCATCACAGCAATGAGATTGTTTAGCTCGCTTGCTGCCTCTAAAAACCTGCTGGAGCTCAATCACTCATCATATTGCGTTTGTTGGTTATTTCAAATCCATGATGTTGAAGGGTTGTAAAGTTTATATTAAACAAGTAAGGAAGGCTAAGTTCAGGTGTAACCGAACATTACATACTCAGTTGAGAGCTATGGAGACAGAATAAGGGAAAATCACCTGGTAGTAAAATGAACCTAGGGTAACCCTGAAATGTGTTTGTATGACACGTGTATCAAATGGAAAGTATTAAAGAGTATTTTAAGAGGGAGTGGGCCATAGTTCTATAGATGGACGCCATTTAGGGATATCGCCATAACGGTGGACCAGGGCTGACTCTAGAATTTGTTTGTACGATATGGGTATCAAATGAAAGGTATTAATGAGTATTTTAAAAGAGAGTGGGCCCTAGTTCTATGGGTGGACGCCTTTTCGAGATATCGCCATAAAGGTGGACCAGGGGTGACTCTAGAATTTGTTTGTACGATATGGGTATCAAATGGAAGGTATTAATGAGTATTTTAAAAGGGAATGGGCCTTAGTTCTATTGGTGGACGCCTTTTCGAGATATAGCCATACACGTGGACCAGGGGTGACTTTAGAATTTGTTTGTACGATATGGGTATCAAATGAAAGGTGTTAATAAATATTTTAAAAGGGAGTGGGCCTTAAATCTCAAAGTGGATGCCTTTTCGAGATATCGCCATAAACGTGGACCAGGGGTGACTCTAGAATGCGTTTGTACAATATGGATATCAAACGAAAGGTGTTAATGAGTATTTTAAAAGGGAATGGGCCTTAGTTCTGCGGGTGGACGCCTTTTCGAGATATCGCCATAAAGGTGGACCAGGGCTGCTAGAATTTGTTTGTACGATATTGGTACCAAATGAAAGGTGTTAATAAGTATTTTAAAAGGGAGTGGGCCTTACTTCTATAGGTGGACGCCTTTTCGAAATATCGCCATAAAGGTGGACCAGGGGTGACTCTAGAATTTGTTTGTACGATATTGGTACCAAATGAAAGGTGTTAATAAGTATTTTAAAAGGGAGTGGGCCTTACTTCTATAGGTGGACGCCTTTTCGAAATATCGCCATAAAGGTGGACCAGGGGTGACTCTAGAATTTGTTTGTACGATATTGGTACCAAATGAAAGGTGTTAATAAGCATTTTAAAAGGGAGTGGGCCTTACTTCTATAGGTGGACGCCTTTTCGAGATATCGCCATAAAGGTGGGCCAGGGGTGACTCTATAATGTGTTTGTACGATATGGGTATCAAATTAAAGGTATTAATGAGGGTTTTAAAAGGGAGTGGTGGTATTTGTATATGTGAAGGCGTTTTCGAGATATCGACCAAAATGTGGACCAGGGTGACCCAGAACATCATCTGCCGGGTACCGATAATTTATTTATATATGTAATACTACGAACAGTATTCCTGCCAAGATTCCAAGGGCTTTTGATTTCGCTCTGCAGAACTTTCATTTCTTTCTTTCATTTTCTTCTACTTAATATGGTAAGTGTCACACCCATTTTACAAAGTTTTTTTCTAAAGTTATATTTTGCGTCAATAGGCCAATCCAATTACCATTTTTCATCCTATTTTTCGTATTTGGTATATTATTATGGCATTTTTTTCATTTTTAGTAATTTTCGATATCGAAAAAGTGGGCGTGGTCATAGTCGGATTTCGGCCATTTATATAAAGTGAGTTCAGATAAGTACGTGAACTGAGTCTAGTAAAGATATATCGATTTTTGCTCAAGTTATCGTGTTAGAGGCCGAGCGGAAGGACAGACGGTCGACTGTGTATTAAAACTGGGCATGGCTTCAACCGATTTCGCCCTTTTTCACAGAAATCAGTTATCGTCCTAGAATCTAAGCCTCTACCAAATTTCACAAGGATTGGTAATGGTTTGTTCGACATATGGCATTAAAAGTATCCTACACAAATTAAATGAAAAAGGGCGGAGCCACGCCCATTTTGAAAATTTCTTTTATTTTTGTATTTTGTTGCACCATATCATTACTGGAGTTTAATGTTGACATAATTTACTTATATACTGTAAAGATATTAACTTTTCTTTTAAAATTTGACTTAAAAAAAATTTTTTTTTAAAGTGGGCGTGGTCGTTCTCCGATTTTGCTAATTTTTATCAGGCATACATATAGTAATAAGAGTAACGTTCCTGCCAAATTTCATAATGATATCTTCAACGACTGCCAAATTACAACTTGCAAAACTTCTAAATTACCTTCTTTTAAAAGTGGGCGGTGCCACTCCCATTGTCCAAAATTTTACTAGTTTTATGTTCTGCGTCATATTATCAACTCAACTACCAAGCTTCATCGCTTTATCCGTATTTGGTAATGAATTATAGCACTTTCTCGATTTTTCGAAATTTTCGATATTGAAAAAGTGGGCGTGGTTATAGTCCGATATCGTTCATTTTAAATAGTGATCTGAGATGAGCGCCCAGGAATCTACGTACCAAATTTCATCAAGATATCTCAAAATTTACTCAAGTTATCGTGTTAACGGACGGACGGACGGACGGACGGACATGGCTCAATCGAATTTTTGTTTGATACTGATGATTTTGATATATGGAAGTCTATATCTATCTCGATTCCTTTATACCTGTACAACCAACCGTTATCGAATCAAAGTTAATATACTCTGTGAGCTCTGCTCAACTGAGTATAAAAATTTTCATACTAGGGCCGAAAATTTTCCTGATTTTTGCTTCCGGGATTTTCGAGGTATCAAAGTTCAATCCCAAAATTTTAACGTAATTTAGCCCATATAGCGTGGTACCTTTAGGTAGAATAATGATCTTATAAAAAAATAGTAATAAGCTCCAAGAGGTGACATGACCTAAAATGAACCAAAAAAACGTTGTTTTTTTTTGTAACATTATGTTCGAGTATCTCCTAATCTTCAAGTGATTGGACTGTTTTTTCTCCAGATTCAGATTCTCCACGTCGAAATTTTTTTGAAAGTATATACCTGTTTCTCGTTATAAAATTTATTTGGATTTTTGTCGGCTTGCGATAAAGCAGAAAATGCGTTTTTCACAATTTTAGACACGAATATCTGAAAAGCCTGAATCAATTTGAAAAATCTGTATTAAGATTTAGGTTTTGTACCAAAGCACCTTAAGAAACCATTAAATAAATCCAGCCATATACTGTTTTTGTTTCTTGTTCTTGTTTTGCTCTTAAAAAGCGAATATTTGTGGAACAAGTTTTAAATTAATAAAATAAATATTCAAAGGCTATTTTCGACAATTCCGTTGTACAAACATCTCGGGGTATTCGGGACTTACACCCTTATTCGCGGTAAACCGGGATTGTCATACCTAGTAAAGGTATTCCTGTGATCAGCATTGTAAATTACATAATTTTTGTATAATTTTATTTATGCCTTGAAAACATATTTTTCTTAACGGTTATGGCTTTGTTTGCAAGTACGTATTCTTGCGACATAATTAAAAAAAGCAAAAACAACAACACTACCGAAAAACGCTTTTGCTGCGATCTGTGAGAGCATGATTAGATATTTAATTTTTGTCAAGCTTGAGTTTTGCTATTGAACACGATTTTTTTTGTGACTTAAATTTTCATAGGTAAAATCCTTCTCCCTTCTCGGCGGCCCAAAGCTAATACTTTCTTTATTATTTAATCAGGTTGCACAGAGCCTTTCCGGTTCACTTCAATTTACCCACACCAGCAGGTAACTTGTTTGCTTTCACCAGCAGCAGGCTGATACGTTTTCTAGTTAGTCATGCAAGCAGCCCTTATCGGCGTCAACACGACCGTCAATCGTATTGCTGTTTTTATCGTAAAAAGTTTTCGCCCCGCCCAATTGGCCCTTTTACTTTAGTAATTTTCATCAAAGTCCTTTAACGCAAGTCCAAGAAAACTAGCAATTTAAAAAGCGTTGAACCATAAAGAAGTTGCTGCTGGGTGGTAGTTCGGGTTGAAAAGATAGTGGTGTCCTATTGGGATGCATCGAAAGCAGAACAAATATCACGAATGAAAGAAAAGCCACAGTGATGCATGCATATCTGTCTCCGAAGTAAGCGTTCTTCTCTTTCGGTGACTGAGGACGCCATTTGAATAATGAGGTTAACTGAGCCGATGTAACGTAACGCACTCCTACCTTGCTTTGTAAGTGATACCCAATGCACCTCGCAACGTAGGTGAGGCACTTATAGCAGCTTTGAGTGTGAATTTTAATAGGAATGCATATTTCTTAAAAGAGGGTAGGTAGTTTGGCAGAAAGTATTAATGATGAGTTTCACACTATCGGTGAGCAATTAAACTTCGTCAGCAGTATTTATTTCTTTTCCCACAATTTTTGCCAGCAAGCGACTTGAGTATCTATTGCCGCTCATTATCTCGAACGAAACCGCTGATGCATGTACGTTGAAGAAAGGACTATGACTGAAAATCTGCAGACGAACTGAACATTTTTAATGTGAAAGTTTCAATGTGGTAATTTTAAAACGTTCCGGAGATGATGGAGCTTTTACTTAAATGATGCTAACCGGATCGTACGGGATCTATATCCGGCTAAGGACCATCAACATCGATAAGATACCCAGAAACCTACGGGGAGTGTTTATATCGCTACCGCAAAAACAACAATAGCAGTTGAATTTTTTTTTTTTTCGTCAATAAATTTTTTTTTCTTACTATAAAATATAAATTTTATTACTGAAACTATCTCAACCAATTTCAAAACCTTTTTCGAAAAAAAAAAATTCAAAAATTCGAGAAAAATTTACGAAAATTTAAAATTTTTTATTTTTTGCTTAAACTGGGCAAAGCAATCCCAGAAACATTTTCGGTTTCAACAATAATTCGAAAAAAAATATTCGAAAATTTCGAATATTTACTTGAAACTGGAACTGTGGGCTCTTTCAGCAATCACAATTTTTTTGGTACGTTGCAAATATGTTTCCCTCAGTTGAGTGATAGGGAATGTGTTCTATGAACGGAGAGTTGAGTCAACTGCAAAATGAAATAATAATTACCTTAAACTTTAAACCAGAGGGACTGCTCAAATTATTTTCCACACTTCGCTATTATTTAAAAAGGAACAATGGAATTCAGAACCTACACTTCGCAGTGCAAAGAACTGCCAGACATCCAAGTAAACACGTTGGGCGAATGTAGCGAAAAAGCCTTATGCACAGTAATTTGAAGTAAACTCCCAACCGTAGATTGGATAAAAAATACTTAACGATGTGTTTAGAAAGTTATCACTCAACTCATCAACAGTTGTATCCTCGCCTTAGAAAATTAGTCTCAAACACGTTTTGGAAAAAGTTCGAAAATTCCAAATATTTTGACGAAAATTTCGAAAGATTGATCAACAGTTGTATGCGCTGAAAGCGCCTATGCAAACTAATTTCAAAAACGTTTTCGAAAAAGTTCGAAAACAAATTTTAGAGCACCAAAATACAAGTTAACTAAGTTATTTTTATTTTTTTAAAATACAAGTTAAGGGCTGTTAAAAATGAAGCTATTAGCTCTTCGATTGGAAGAAAATATAAATTTGAAAAATAAATACAAATTTAGAGAGACCGATAAACTGTACTTTATTAGTCAAAAATTGATAGGGATACAAAACTGCATACACGAAAAAAATTTGCAAGCTTTGAGTAAAAGAGAAAAACGTTAAAAATTTTCGTAAAATTTTTGAATTTTTCTGAAATGTTTTTGTGAGTGGTTTGTACAGTTTTAGTTACAAAAATTCACAAACGTTTTTTTTTTTTTTTGAATTAGCGAAAATAAAAAATGAAGAATTTAATTGACAAAATTTGATAAAGTTTGTCACTGCTAGCTTCGTGTTCACTGCTGTATATAAATACTTACAAACTTAAAAAAACCGAAGACACCAAAGACTGTATATATTGCTGTATATATTTGATAGACATTATGAACAAAAAACCCAATATGACATAAGTACATGAAAGTGTAATCTACGTACTCATGTCTCACACAAAAAATAAAAAATAAAGTTATTAGCCTTACTTTTTTTTCTGAGAATGCGTACATACATCGTCTTGTCTATTCTATCTTATAAATATTTATGCATTTAACTCGAAAACCTTTACTAGCACGCTATGAAGTGCTTGTGGTGGCACGTGATATCTTGAAACAACACCTTACGCCACTGAGACAAAAGCACATACTTTTTTGTTATCTCTGTTGACTATATTGTCAAAAAAAGGAAGATATCACATACATATTTAAAAACCAAAATAGGGATTAGAGACAATACCTCAATCCTAGTCTACCCTTAACAAATAGTGTTAAAAGAAGCATAACTTAAGGCGCACGCCATACACTTCTAGCGTATTAGATAAGCTAGCTACCAGCAGCTATTGTAGTGCTGCTGACATAAATGTCTCTCTCTTTCCAGCTACCTGAACATCAACGTGTGTTTATATTAAAATGTATTGCGTGCGTTGTTATCGTTATATTGGCGTGCTGTACATACCAATATATTTATATAAGTATGTATGTATATACGAGGTGTGGAAATAAAGTTCCGGGAATTTGTTTAAAACTTAAAAACTGTCAACATATTTTCATTCGTCATCATCTTTCTGAGAGCGGGGATCTTCCCTTTAGTAAGAGTTCAAAGTTAAAGAAGATATCAAATTTTGATTTGTAATTTATGTGTATTTTATGCCAGTAACTTTTTTAGTGGTGCAGCGAAAATGTGTGACGTACACTACAAACAAACTGTTTTGATTAAATTTTTAGTTAAATCTGGCAAAAATCCCAAACAGATAGGCACTGGAGACGGCACTTGGATATTTGAGTACGACCCTCAGGTGCGTAAACAAAGTCAACAGTGGGTGAAAGAGGATGGGGAGCCAACGAAAGCGCGGATGTCAAACTAACATCTCAAGGCAATGTTGATTGTTGCTTCCGATTTCACGGCATCATACATCGAGAATACATTCCAGCTGCCTAGACAGTGACTGAAAAATTTTATGCTGGCATTTCGAAAAGGCTACGTGCACTCGTTTTTCGTATGCCACCTGAACTTGCCAAGAACGGGGTGTGCAATGCGACAATGCACTGGCTCACTCTCGTTCGTCGTACAAGAATTTTTGCCAAAAAAGGGCATACTCACCTACTTTATAGCCTCAATATTCGCCTCTGTGCCTTATTTTTATTCTCCAAGATGAGGTCGCACCTCAAGAGAACTTATCATTTCGGGGTACAATAAGTTCAAGGAGCTGTAATCGTGGTGATAAACGTTCTAACTTCGGAGGATTATCAAGGGTGACTCCAATTATGGGAGAAACGTTGGAATTCTTGTGTAGATTAAGAGGGGGACTATTGTGAAAGTCGATAGTAAAATTTTTCCAAAAACTTCATTTTCTTGTTTCGTATTGGTAAATTTCGGAACTTAACTGCCACACCTCGTATGTATATATATTTTTTTAGTGATGCTTTTGTTGTTATTTACCACTTATTGCCTTCCCTAATCTGCCATTTTGAGCTGCCTCTTTTTATTATTTAATGGAGCACAAAATGCACTTTAGCCTTCGCGTGAGTTCATCATCAAATCTTTTTTTTTCACACGTGTGTGTGTATATGTGCTAATAAAAAAAAAAAAAACAAAGTAATTCGCTTGAAACTTGGTAGTGTTGTAGGAAGCGAAGGCACATGAAGAAAGAAAGGAAAACCAGTAAACGTTAACACAAACGAAAATAAATGCTGATGTGTGCGGTTACTTTTAATGCCACATAAAATCAAGGGAAAATGTTATCATCCTTAAAAAAAAAAAAAAAAAAAACACTCAAACCATCACACTAAGATCAGGCCTCTTAACGCATTTGAAGGGCAACTTTTTCTTAATATAACTTTAGTAATTTTGAACTCACACGTGTGTGTGTGTGTGTATAAAATGTGTGCTTACAGGATATAGCAAATTAATAATTTATTTAAGAAAATGTGCGTTAAGAGATTCACTTTAGCGCACTTTCATAAACATACCAATCAAGCGATTTTTTTTTTTTTTTTTGTTGTTTTTTGCAAATGTCTTCCGTATGCTTTCTTATTTTCAACTCATCTCTTATTTAAGCAGATTTTTGCAAAATTTTCTTGTACCTGTTTTAGACTTTATCATTTCCCAATTGGAGCAGTAACGTGCGTATTTTATTTATTATTTACTTAGTTAACTCACACCCTCTCACTCGTTTGCGTGCCGGCGCTGGGTTTATACCAAAGTTCGTGGCATCTGACTGCCGCTTTCGTTATCATATTCACTGAGAGGCTATATAATCTTATTAAGGAGCTACTTATTAGTTGGTTTGAATGCGTAATTTTATTAGAAAATAAAGGTGGAAAACTTTTTTTTGCGAATTTGAAAAATATGGTATTAGGTATACTCAAAGCCAAGCCGCTTTGGATGACGTTCTAAAGAAACTTACACCAATTATCGGTCTGAATAATGTAATCTAAATAATCTAACAGGATTTTCCAAAAAGGTGCTTCCGAAGGATCTTAAATTTATTCTAGCTATAGCCGGGATTTTCACTGCATACGTTCAATAGTCTATTTTGCAGCTACTTCTTTACAACTTGTGCAATGGTCAAGGGGTACAAAGAGTCTACTGGGTAAATCTAGGACCAACACCCATAAACTTACACTACCGTCCTAAGAAAAAACGTGGGTATCTACATTATAACTGAAAGTGATAGGATGGCTCCTCAGCCATCTTATTTTCTTCGATACCCCTATGTTCCCTAACCCAAATAGGATATTTCCAGAGTGTCAGCTAACGCAGTTTTAAGTTGCTTTCTTGCCTCTATTAGCTTCGGGGTAGTGTATAGTGCTGCTAACGCCTTCATTGCTGATTGGTTGTCAGAAAAACAATACTTTGCCAGTTATATTTCGGAGCTTGAGTGACTTTCAGGCCTGCCAAATCGCTAGGACTTCTGTTCGAAACACAATACAGCATGGCGGCAGTTTGAATGACAAACAGATCTCTAGGGAATGCAAACAGATAGATAATATTTCATATTTCTTTATTCAGTCTATGATTTACAAGAATCTTACAGACTATATTAAACATTATTAAACATAAGGTTTATTTACAGTAAAGTTAATTTAAAATGTAAAATAACATATTTTTAAAACTTCGAGGAGATATCGAAAAATCAATACAATAATTATTATTGATTGAGTTAAAGCAATTAGAGCGCTAGTGATTGGGCCATTAAGTGCGTAATTAGATCTAAACTGGTCAATTACAAACATAGTATATTGGCGCAAAGTCCGTGATGGAACATAAAAGTTCAAAGACTCTAACAGTATCGGGCAATCAATATTGCCATTGGAAATATCATAAATAAAAATTACAGATGTAATTAATCTTCTACTTTCTAAAGTGTGAAGATTAATTAGCTTACACCTAGAAATATATGGAGGAAGAGGCAGATCGAAGTTTATATCGTATAAACAGTACTTCATGAATATTTTTTGCACACGTTCGACTCTCTTATTGTGTACCTCATAATAAGGACTCCATATTACGGAACCATACTCAAGTTTTTACCGTACAAAGGCATTGTATAATAGTTTTTTTGTATATGGGTCATTAAACTCGGATCCATTTCTTTTAATATAGGCCAGTAAGGAATATGCTTTGGAGATAATAAAATTTAAGTGCTCGGTGAATGTAAAAGACGAATCAAATATAACACCTAAATCCCGAATTTTATTCACCCTACGTAACGGCTTATTAGAGACATAGTAAGACGAAATCAATTTATTACATTATTTGGAATAAGTTATGTAATAACATTTGCTGGCATTCAGCGCAAGCTTATTTTTACAGCACCACTCAATAAAATTATTTAACTCAGATTGTAGTATGAGAGTATCAGACTCGTTCTTGATTCTGAAAAAAATTTTCAAATCATCAGCGTAAAGGAGATAATTGCATTGTTTGAAACAAGAACTTACATCATTGATAAAGAGAATAAAGAAAAGTGGGACAAGGATACTACCTTGGGGCACACCAGAGGTTGCTACGTAAGGCGATGACTTTACGTTGTCAATAACAACAAAATTTATCCTATTGGATAAGTATGAATAAATCCATTGTAAAAATGTTTAGTGGAAACCCATTTTTCGCAATTTAGCCAAGAGAGCTTTGTGCGAAACTCTGTCAAAAGCTTTGGATATGTCCGTATATACGCAGTCAACTTGACAACCATGAGTAAAAGACGAGATGCAGTAATTTGAAAAAACGACCCGATTAATTACTGTTGAACGCCCCGGAACGAAGCCATGCTGGCATGGGCAAATATAACGCTTAACTGCGGACGATAATTTAAATATCACCATTTTCTCAAAAAGTTTTGAAATCACGGGGATCTTCGATATTGGCCGATAGTTTGTAACATCAATTTTACTACCACTTTTATAAATAGGTTGAATAAAAATAGTTTTCCATTCATCCAAAAAGATACCAGACTTTAGTGATAAATTAAATATATACAACAAGGGCTCTGCAACGGAAGCTACACATTGCTTCAGGAAAAAAGATGAAAATTCTTGATAATCACATTTCTTGGAGCTCTTTATCGTCTGAATACTTAAGATAATATCATCAATATCTAGAACTAATGAGGAGAAGTCGAAACAAGACATTATCTCATTCAACATATACCCGTCGTCATTCCAAAAATCATCAATAGCAAAGTTTGCTTTAAAAAATTCTGCAAACAAATTGGCTGAATCAGTAGGCGATGATGAATTTTTGCCCTTGTAAGACACAGACAACGGTATTGTTGAAACCGATTGTTTGGAGCGAATGAAATTCCAAAACGATTTGGGATTCGATTTGATATTATTTTCGAAATTGAGAATATATCGATTGTACAGAAACTTATCAAGACAATTAAACTCCTTCGCGTAATTCAGATATTGTTGCTTGAGTTCGGGACTTCCTGATTTATTAAAAAGTTTATGATATTTATTACGCAAATTTTTTAGAGTCTTTAAGCTTTTGGTGTACCACGGCAACTTGTAAACCCTTGCCGGGAAACGAGGAATATTAATATTCATTATTTCCGCGATATTACTTTTGAATAAGTCAAAGCAGTCTGAAAGATTGCGATTATTAAAAAGAGACTGCCAGTCAATATTTGAAATCAAATTATTGATCAAGGCAAAATCACATCGGCTATAATTGAAACCAACTTCATTATTGAGTTTAATATATCCAAATTCATAAAACTTAATCTCCAATATCAATGGTACGTGATGTTTATCAGTATTAGATAACGGGCAGAGAGAACGAACTAAATTATAATTAAGATCACTACTAACAAATATAAGATGGAGGATTTTACCTAGCGTATTTTCTAAATCATTGATTTGAAATAACTGTAAACTATAAAAATTATCAACTAAGTACATTTCACTAGCTTGATTGACATTAGTAGGTATGAGAGTTTTCTCATCTGGAAGATAATTCCATACGATTTTATTTAAGTTAAAATCCCCTAAAACACAAAATTTAGAATTCAAATTAGTGCTCGAAACATGCATTATATTATTAACGTGATTTTCATAAACACTATTGCACTATTTGGTGGTATATAAGAAACACTGACAAATAGACATCATTCTATTTTGCCTTTTATACTGATTATAAACTGATCAATAGAAGTATCAGCGATATTAAGAGGAACTTCCGAGGTTTGTAGGCTTTTTCTTACAGCAATTAGCACTCCTCCACCTCGATAAAGTCCTGTACTTACACTATCACGATTTCTGCGATATATATTATACAAATTTTTATAAAAAAACTCATTACTAAAAAAGTCCACAGTAAGCCACATTTCAACAAGAACTATCAAATCGTATTCTTCACTAGAGGTAGCAGCAAATACAGCAGAGGCCTTAGTTCTCATGCCTGATATGTTTTGAAAATATATTGATATTGAGTTCTTTAAAGAACGGGCATCATCAATTAGACAGGAATTGTAGCAGTCATTATTGGTGACGGAGCGAGGACTTATGAGTTGTCCTTTTGCACCACAGTCCTTTGAAAAAAACGAAACGGTCTTACTTTTACATCCGATGGCCAAATTGACGAATCGAGCAACTTATTGTAATTAGATGCTGAGATCCCAAGCTTAAAATTAACACTCCGTAAGGACTTTTCATCTACGTCCCTTTTCGTAAGTTTTTGGCAGCGCATTAATAAAGGCGAAATATTTGCAGTTCTTGATAAATAGTCAACTATAGTTTCAGCATTCACAGATGGCTTAAAAGACGACGCCATGCCTCCATTAGCTGCAAAATGCGCCTCTTCCGATCATTCTGGCCTGGACTGATAGTATCAGCACAGCACTCCAACTGCAGTTTGTGAGAACAATAATCTATTTCAGAAGTAAAAGTTCCCGACGTAAGTAAATTAAGGGTACTCCTATGCCCTTTCTGAGTATCTTTCCAGCACCATAATTCCCTGAGTCTCAGTACTGCTTGCGCTGACGTACATAATATGTGTATATCTATCGAAAGCAGGTCTTAGCTCGGGTCTTGGGCTGCCGTTAGGCTGGTGCAACCGGCTACGGTGACATCAATGTCCTCAGTGTAGTGCTTCCAACCATTCTATTGAGCCGTACTTGAGAAGTGCTCGCAACACTGCCTAATACAGCCTGAGCATAATTTTGGCCTTAGGCCACACTTCTTGCAAATCATCGCCTTGTAGGCGTAAAAAGCGACGTGGGCCTTCCATTCCCGTTTCCCGGTACACGCTCTCCAGTCCAGTTTAAAATCGACGGTTAGTACCACATACTTGGTACTTCTTGATAGGTTTAGTAAAGCCAATAAATCCTGAGATACCCCATTTCTGAAAATTTTTCTGAAGTAATACGATTTTTAAGTGACAGCCTTGAAAAGGTCATATTCAATTTAGCAGTCGAAATTTGGAGGGTTCTTGCTATTTTATCCTTCTACGACCATACATATATCAAATTCTGCATATTTCAAATGAATAATGAAAGGAAAAGGATTTTAAAACTAAATAAGTTACCACTTTCGAGTAGCAGAAGGAATGCAATAAAGTTGCAATTTAGACGTTCATAAAAGCTTGTAATACAACCTGCCGCATGCGGGGATCCATAATCAAGACAAAGCCGCCATGATGGTCTTAAGAGCTACTGGTTCTTTTCGCATAAAGAGTTGCTGAAAGCAAAGAGTTCTGCACGAGTAAAAAAATATATGCTCAACACAGACATCTTCATATAAATTCCTCTGCCAACTTCAATTGGTTTGGCCAACAAAGAAAATAAGGGATGCAATAATGTAGGGACTACGGAAATGACTCTTCCGGAGATGCAGACATATTAAGAGCAGAGTGTGGTTTTTATGGAGTAGATAGTTCAACCTAATGTAAAATCATTAACTTTGTAGCGAATGACAGTTTTGATTATAGTAAAGCTTTGTGGTTTGAAGTTAACCCTTTCACTGCCGTACTACATGTATCAGACCCATAATAGGCAATTTTTTTATATAAACATAGTACATAATTTTGCAATAAATACTTTGAAAGATATCTAATGTCCTTGGAAAATAGATTTTATACGGGGAAAATATGTCCCACTCGTTTTCTTACAAGTCGTCAATTGGGATTCATAAGATCATCGGTATCATTTATTCAAATCTAAAAACTGTTGTCCTATTTTTGTTCTGCAGTGAAATAATTTTCCTATTCTTGTGGCTTTAACCTATCAATGAGAAAGATAATACCAAATTAGGTCTTAAAAAGTATATTTACACTCGTAAATACACGCACTTTGCAATACCACGGTCACATTGGCCCCCAGCAAGTTAAAGGGCTTAGAATATGCCCGCAGTAGAGGGGTAAGAGGCGATAAAAATACCAAATTGATACAATATAAAGCTTCTCCAACCCAATTTTCAACCTCACCTACGCGTTTAGTTAACAGCCGAGGCTCTCGCGACCCAGAACTCCTGATGGATCTAGTGGGTGGGAGGGCGGTTCTGGCCTAGAAAGTTTCATGTGGTCATACCAAATCGGTCCCGAGATGGTCGGTCTAGTACCTTTATGGTGATTGTTATCAGGGGCCCTATTCAGTAACTGTAAGTTTTAAAATGTACACTTTTTCTTCATATAATTTGTATGAAAGAAAAATGTACATTTCAAAACTCATAGTTACTGAATAGGGCCTCAGAACGTACAAGATCTGCATCCGGCAAAGGACCATCAAAATCGATAGCAGTCTCCAAGGCCTTCGGGGAGTGGCCTTATCGCTACAAAAAAACAATGGTCACATTGAACATTAGTAGTTGCCAAAAACAAACACAAAATTTAATTAGGTATAGACTCATTAAAATAACTTAAACATCTGATTGTGTGGGAAAAATACTCATGAGAACCAATCGGACGCTTGTTTATTCAAAAAGGGCGTAAATCGAATTTTTGACATTTCTTTAAATTTTGATTGGAATGTATATTCCCCATGGTAGTGAAAGGATTAAACTAAATGCTATATAACAGAGTACAATTTTCGAAAGTCCAAAAGTAAAAAATTGTTGTCCAGTGCCATTTAATTATTATTATTATTATTTATTCAGTATATGATAACAAAATCTTCCAGACTAGAAATATAAAAGTATGTAGATAAAGAATTTAAATGTTAGAAATTAGGTATGCAGTATGTTAATAAAAAAATTCATTAACGATTAAATATACGAGATTTGCTATAAATAAAAGGAAGTTATCCTAGAGGCGAACAAATTTCTTGACATTGCAAAGTCAAGATCTAGCTTCATGTAGATATTATAAAGCTCATTAAAAGCTCTAGTAATGGGGGCAAAATTATGGTAATTTGACCTAACTGGCATGGCGTGAAATGGGTAATAAAACCGAAATATTCTATAAGGGACTTTGAAATGTATTTGCTCATGAAAAACTGTACAGTCAATAAGTCCATTGATAACATCATAGATAAATATTAAGGACTGTATAGTTCGCCTACTAGCAAGAGATTTCAAGTTTATAAGAACCATCTAGCATTATAAGATGGAAAAGGATCAGCGAAGTGAAGCTATTGGAGAGCAAATCGAGTAAAACTCCATTGCACGCGCTCAATCTTGTCGGAATGAGAAGCATAAGATGGGTTCCAACTATAGGAGGCGTATCCTAACTTCGATTTAACAAGGCAATTATAAAGGGATTTCCTTGTATAGGGATCTTTAAAATCTTTCGCATATCGCTTTAGAAATGCTAAATTGGAGTAAGCTTTAGGAATTACTAAGTTCACGTGATTAACAAAGGTGAACCCAAAGTCGAAGAAAACCCCAGTGTCAGAGACTACTTCTACTGTGGACATCTGATTATCTAGAATCGAGTAACTTGAATTGATTCTATTTTGAATTTTCGACAGGGTCCTATGAAAACATTTATTAATATTGGGAGCCAGATTATTTCTAACACTCCACTCAGTAAGATTGTTCAGGTCAATTTGGAGCCAACAAACGTCGGACAAGCAAGTAACTCTGCTAAAGAGCTTCAAGTCATCAGCATAGAGTGAAAATTGTGCATGATCGAAACATTAGGTCATATTTCATTTATAAACAGAACAAATAAGAGCGGGCCAAGAATGCTGCCTTGAGGCACTCCTGAGGTGGCCACAAAGCAGTAGGATTTCGTAGCACCGATTTCAGCAATCGATAGTCTGTTGGTGTGGAATGAGCTCAATCACGTAAGGAAAGCTGAATGGAATCCTAAACGACCAAGCTTATATAATAATACAATATATAATATAACTAGCAGACCCGGCAGACGTTGTTCTGCCCTAAAGTTTGTCTATCTGCATACATTTTAATAAGCTTTTTCCGTCTAACTCTCCCTCGCCCCTGTACACTTTTTCCTAATCTTTGTATTCACTCGTCCCTCCGTATTTTTCGCTTCATCTATCTCCATCTTCGTCTCATTCTATCTCTTTCTCAGTTTCCTTCTCCTTCTCTCTTTTCTCTTCTCACAAGTTTTGTCTTATTCTTCTTCATATCTTATTACCAGTCCCAGAGGGTGGTATGTATTTTATTCCAGTCCCATTCCGAGTCTCAGTTCCAGTCCCACTCCGAGTCCCAGTCTCAGTTCCAGTCCTAATCCCAGTCCGTCTCTGGTCTACTTCCCGGAAAAAAGCATCGGAAATACTAATATAGGCAAATTTATATACCAAATTCAGGCAAATCGAATAGGACGTATGTAAATAGGTATCTAGGTATTATTAATTCATGTCTTTATTTCGGCTTCGCATGCATATTTATCAGTTTTGCCAGGTTGATGCGACTAAATCGAATATCACAATAAAAATTACTTAAAAGCTCTCAGCAACAGCTTTCATTTGATATCCAAAATACACACACATTCTAGAGGTGCACGGGTCCACGTTTTGGCCTATATCTCGAGACCCGAGTCACCAATATGTATCCTGGTCCACTTCCCGGAAGAAAAATTATCCGACATTTTATTCTAGATATAACGCTACCTACATACCAAATTTCAGGCAAATCGAGCCATATATACGACAGTTTAGAATAAATCGGTCCCTGGTCCACTTCCCGAAAAAACGCTTTTCACAAACATTCTCCGGGTTCCTATTAAGTTATCCTAAAAATTTCATGGCAATCTTTCTATCCGTTCTCGAGTTATGGAGTGACAATCAATATGTACACATCTTTTTATATATATAGATTTAATTAAGTACTTCAAAAACGGATAGTAAAAATTAATTTTCTTGAAGAAGAATTCGCTAAAAGTGTGTGAGTGTGACAAAATTTTTCTTTTGTTATATCATTGATCTAAGTGTAACATGTTTTACTTATAAATAAGAGTATTTGGCTTACTTGAATTATAATCATTATCGTAATTGTCAACAAAGTACTTAACGGCATTTCATTTCCTATCATTCATTCATTTACTTCCTATCATCAACACTTCAACAACTCATTCAACTTCATTCAAGCAATGTCAGCGCATCAAACAAACAAATAAACAACCACACAAAGATGCTCTTAATCCTCGCAACTCTGTTGCACTCCTTCAGTTTTTTTCCCGCTTTGCATTTTTTCTCCTTTTTTTACCATTTTTGTTTGTTTTTTGTTACTGCAGCTTTTATTAAAAGTAAGCACTTCAAAAAACCTTTGTTTACAAATAATAAGTAAATTAAAAGTACTTACGCGCATATCCTTCGGGCAACAAATAAACAGGAATAGCATTCAATGTTGCAATTGTGGTTTATAGGTTGGTACATACATATGTACATATATTGGGAGCAAATTGATGAGGGAGTTGAGTGCTTGGTATGTGACATAATACGCCATAAAAATGAGGACAAAAATATAATAATGAAATTTGACTTTCTTTTTTTTTTCATAAAGCCTAAGTGTGTACTTTTGCTATAATGATACTTGTAAGAGTCTTGTTGTTGCCGCAACTTGCATTTTCCATTTGTAGATTGGTAGTGACAATCGTTTGTCTTCTTTTAGTGTCTACAGATATGTCTATTACGACTTTACGTGAAGTGGTTCCAGGCATTGATTTATCGATATGAACGATATTTTAAAAGTCAAGTAAACCCGAACAACTGCCTTCTTTTTTCCTAAAGTGTATTGAAAAAATTTTATATCAGCGCATAATAGAGGTCAATCTAAATAAACTTCCACAGTGTACAAATCAATTTGTCTTTCAGTCAGGAAAATCCGTGGAGGCGGAAGTCCTTAGACTGACGGAAAAAATTCCTTGAAAGTTTAAAAATCCCTTGAATTTTAAAACTAAAGCCCTCTGTGCCTCGTCTAAAATCTCAGTGGATTTCGATAACGCGACATATCGAGCTATCGGAGAAGCCATCATTGACAAGGATATAAGCTCAATGATTATTCGCTGGGTGCTATACATGCCAAAGAGAAGAAAAATCATACTCGAACTGGGGGGGACAACTGATTCAATTGTGATCAGTTGCGGATGTCATCAGGGGGGTGTACTCTCTCTTCTTTTGTCGACCACATTCATAGATGACCTCTTTCTCTTACTGAAATACAAAAAATTTTGTACACAAGGAAATTTGCATAACAAGGATGCATATCATAAAAGGGTGGACACAAAATTTCGCAATGCTTTTTACCTTGAGAAGAAAATTATCCATGGCAGAATAATCTGTGGGTGGAACCAAAATCCAATCGTCAATCGAAGCAAGGTACCTAGGCGTAATCTGGGTAGAACCCTCACTTGAAATACTCACCTTCTCTCTTTCTTATGCTCAGACACTTACAAAATTTTGAGGTGTTCATGGTGAACAGAACTCTTTGGGAAAAAGGAATTCATGTACTGACCCTGACTCAAATGTGCGGTTAACGGATGGTTCAATATTCAATTACAGAAATACGGTAGGTGGTATCTATGGACTGAGCTTCAAGAAATCGATACCAATGGGATGCCACCCCAAAATTTTTCAAGCAGTAATCCATGCGATTGGAGTTTGCGGTAAAGCATATCTACGGAAAGGCTTATCTTCAATTAGTGTTCTCGTCCTATACAACAACAACATCTTAGAACGATTTCCCCCTTGTCAAATTTGATTTCGGCGTTGTGCCATCATCAGTGTCGACTTTCGAGAACGAACTTTTTCGAACAACTTCATGCGAGTTATCAGTTTTGTTTCGTCTTATTATCGCCTAGTGATCGACGTTTTATAGAGTTCTTTGGGGCTTTTTGTGGACGGTTTACAGAAATGTTATCGATTTTAATTTTAACTTTGTCGGTATCTATTTCGCTACAAGCTTTTGATGAGAAATCGGTAAATTTTCGATACCAAATCGATAGCTTTTCGAGGACAAATCTATAACTTTTGAAATGCAAGCGCATAACATTTCGATAACAAACCGATGAAAGGCCAAAAACAATTATATCGACAAGTTTCCATAACAAATCGATTTTTAATTTATTCAATAAATAACAATTATATGATTAAAAGTGATCACTTTTATATAACAAATCGATAGCTTTTTGATAAACAAATCGATAGTTTTTCGACAACAAATCGTAAATTTTTCGATAACTCTTTAATAGCATATTGATAACTTACCGTCATTTAATCGTAAATTTTTCGATGATATATCGATAATTTTTCGATAACGAACAACTAACTGATAACTCATTAAAAACCTTTGTAATCTATAGCAAACTTATAACACTTCGATAAAAAATCGATTGCTCGTCTAACCTTCTACAATAACACACCCATAAGAATACGATAACTTGTCGACAAGAAATGGTTTTGTTGATCTTTAAACATTTTTTCCCCCTTAACTTTTTTCTTTCCTTTCCATTTCTTGACGAACATAAACCTTTTAAAATTAAGTAAATTATTGCTAAGAAATCGCGCTACTCGCTTTCAAATGACATTCACCTCAATAATGATTGCTGCGCCTTGCGTGAGTACAGCTTTTATGACATCTCAGTTCATCCATATATACAAAATTTCTTAGAAGGGCTAGCTTAAGTTACAACTTACACACAAGCTGCTCATAACAAGCTCATATAAATAGTATTCTTAATATCAAATACAAAGAGACGACAATGAGGGACTATATAAGCATACGTAGATATATCTAGAAAATGCATTTGCATCCTGCTTTTCCCTGTTAATATTTACTACTGCACATAATCCACTGTTACTTATCTCCATCACTGCAGCTCATATATCAAAGTTTCAAATGAAAAGCGACAGCGTGGAATGCAATTTATAAATTACATTCATTTTTAGTAGAAAAGGAAATAAGACGAAGATATAGGGGTTGTTATAGACAACAAAACCAAGAGGCAACTGGAATAATGGAGTGATATGAAATGAGATTAAAAGCAAGAGGAAAACGGATAAGCAGAGTAATATGGGATAAGAAAGTAATGTGAGAGAAGTAAGTAAGAAACCTTCGCTACAACTCAAACCTTAACTAAAATCACTGACAAACTCACCAGTTTATGTATAAATTTTGTAATGATAAAACAGCATTGAAAAATAACATAAATAAGCACCGGTATTTCCACATCAATACCGCCAGTATTGTAGTGGAGATCACGTATCTTCATAAATAATTTCATAATCTCCCTTTAAAATGTTTCCCTCTTTCGCATTGTGGTCGCAAAATTTTAGTGTCAAATCTCTGGTTATAACCAAATCTTACTTACTCCATTTCATACAAAGCTAAAAGCAAAAATGTTTTCTCACATATAAACTTACATCAGTGGTGCACAAAGCCAGCAGAGCTACAAACACAAACGCAAAATTGTTTAGAGTAGTATGCGTGTACATATAAGCAGAGTGTTGAACAATATTTTACCATAGCATTCATGCCTGAGATATGTACTGCTTCAGAGGTACGAGCTAAAATTGGTTCACTGCTTGCTCTGCCGAATACATGTTTGACGCTCTACGAAGCTCTTGTGGGTATCTCTGATTTACGTTTATCAAATACAATCTTAAATGCTTGGAACCGTATAAGTACAAAGACTCTCCCTATGCAAATAAAAGCTAATGCATAGCCACAGAATATTATTAGTTATTCGTACATATACAATACAATATATATTATAAGTGAAAACAACTAAGCAGTGGAGACTTTCTTTGAAATCGTAACCTTGCAAGGTCAGCAGCTTCGAAGAAGATAAAGGGGAGACTTCCACTGAATTGAGAGAGGGAAATGGATGGCTCTTTTTGGAAATTTCTAATATGTTAGATCGCTTTGCAACTAAGCGAGAATCTTGTGACAATGTTAGTATCGGCATCAATTACACCAATATTAGACAAGTATGTTTGGCTTTGAGAAGAGAGCATAAAATCTTGGAGCGAGAAAGCTTCGTCACAAGCTACAAAAGCTTGCACCATTTAATATTCTGATGAGGCTTAGCATTCTGATGAGGCTTTTTAAAGAACAATTTCAAGCAAGAATCAGCATGAATTTTGACAATGGAAGTTTCAGCACGAACTGCACCAAATGCAGAAAGCTTTGATAGTTAAAGGCTCGTCAAAAGCTCAAAAAAGCTAACACCATTTATTACCCTTTTTCAAGAACAATTATTGTTTCGGCACCAATATCAGCCAAGCAAATTGGGTTGTTATAAAAGCGAATAAAAGGATTGAGCGTGATAGTTTCATAGAAGCTCGGACAAGATCTAGTACCAATTTTAAAGCTCAGAAAAAAATTAAAATTTTCCAAAGACAATTCAATCAAAAGTACACAAGATCTAATTGCAAATAGCTTTTATAGTGACATTTTCGTCAAAAGCTCAAAAAATTTTGCAATATTTATTAACTTTTTCAAGGTTTTTCTAAATAAATTTCAATTCATAAAAAAAAATGTGAAACAATTTTTGAAATATGAATCTAAAAAGTTGAGGAAACTAATACACATTTTGAAATATTTATAATTTTGAGACGGACCACTCTCGACAGCTCAAGAAAACTTAATTTTAAAATCCCCTAAAAAGTTGGAATATTCTCTCATCTAAAGTTCCAAAACAACTTTTTTTAAGTTAATTTATTCAAATTGTCTTGATTTTTTATATAGTTTATTATTTACTATTCACGGTTCGAAACGAGCTCAAGGTCAGAACTATAATTTTTTGTAATAATTATTGTTTTTTTAATTTTTCTATAATTGAAAAATTTTATTTTGTTTTTGGAATAGTATGTACAAAATTTTTCAGACAACCTGCCATAGCTGCGCAGATAGATCCATTTCGAAAGGTGTTAAGCCTTCGTCATCGGTACGCTTTAGGCACGCTGCGCTAACCATTTAGCAATACAGCGGTTATTTATTTGACTGATAAATTGCTACTTGCTGTTCCTTCTTATTTATTCAGCGTTGCGCCATCCTTTGCAAGACACTGATAATGTTGGATTGGTCAATTACTTTGTTTGACATTTCCCAAGTGCTCTTGGTTTATTAACAATTTTCTTTGTTTTATCGGCCTATTGATAAAGTATTCAAGGTTCGAAACGAGCTCAAGGCCAGAACAATAATTCTTTGTAATGATTATTGTTTTTTTAATTTTTCTATAATTGAAAAATTTTATTTTGTTTTTGGAATAGAAAGTAGAAAATTTTTCAGACACCCTGCCATAGCTGCGCAGATGATGAAGGCTTAGCATCTTTCGAAATGGATCTATCTGCGCAGCTATGGAGGTTGTCTGAAAAAATTTCTACTTACTATTCCAAAAACAAAATAAAATTTTTCAATTATAGAAAAATTAAAAAAACAATAATCATTACAAAAAATTATTGTTATGGCCTTGAGCTCGTTTCGAACCTTGACTACTTTATCAACAGGCCGTTAAACAAAAGCAATTGTTTATTATTTACGGTAAAAAAATAACAATATTGTAACGAATTTACTTGCAAATCCTCTTATTTGCTTTTTCTCTGCTAAGTTCGCATCACTAAACTGTTGAATAAATAACTCCAATTTGTAGTAATGCAAAATGGCCTTTATTAAAGTACTTCACAATAACACTCCAACTGTACAACGAATAGCTTAATAACCAAACTGATAGCTTAAAGGAAACTGACTTTCAAAATAATAGTGCTATTGCTCGCTAGATATCGTCTTACTCGTAACTGCTTGACAATTCAAATCAAACTGAATTCTTCTTACTCGCCTGCACTGCTTTTATAGTTTACGCTGCATACTCTCTTCGATTTCCAGAAGTTACTAGTTGTTTCGGCTACAAAATCGCCAGCCACAACTACGTGCACAAATTATTGCTCTCTCTTGTGACAACTCAGATAAGATATATGCATGTATTTGTGCATTGCCGCTCAGATGTTCGTATACGTACATATGTGTAGACGCAATTATTTATTCGTTTATGTAGATACATAATGATGAATTATTGATGTGCATTCACGTCACTGGTTAGCATCGGCTTAGAGACGATAGCATCGCTCAGTGCTGCTAACATTCGTTACACTGCCCTCCACCTAAGTCTGATCGTCCCGATCAGACAAATCTCTCGATCTAAACGCCGCTAGCATCTCCAAATGAACCACCTTTCTATTTCGTGGTTTCCCAATGGTTTGTATGCGGTAGATGGAATTACTGATCTTCTTCACAACCTTGTACGGGCCTTCCCAAATGCACCGAATTTTGGCTGGAACACCTTTCCGCCGGAGAGGGTTGTTTAACAGTACCAAATCTCCCTCCAAGAACCCTTCCGAATTATTGTTCTCATTGTACCTGCGTTTGATCTTACTACTCATTATCCTTAGTCGTTTCCTCACACTCTGTTGTTTGACCAATGAACTACTTCGCAGAGCTTGCGCTTGACGGATTGGCTTGACAGTATCGTTCCGCCGTTTCCCAACAGAAGTGCGCGATGGCTTGAAACCACCCTTGCATGCTTCCTGCAAAATTCTTGCAGTCGTTTTAGTGCGTCCATTAGGGTTTGTCAATGCCGGTGTTTTTGTCGCAGGTACTTTTGATTTCGCTTTGTTTGGCCCATTCGTTTCATCAACCTTTACCTTTGACTTTCGTGGCCTTTGTCGACTTTTCTCCACCAGTACTCGATTACTGCTGAAACCTTTTTCCAAACTGAAGTTAATTGGCACATCCTGGTTCTTATAAAGCATCACCCTTTTCTGCATATCGATCTTGATGCCATGGTCAACCAAGAAGTCCACTCCCAATATGACTTCATCAACGATCTTCGCCACAACGAATTTGTGTAAAACCATGACCTTCCCAATCAGTACTTCACATATCACTTCTCCCTGGACTTGGTTATACTCGCCTGTGACCGTACGCAACCTTGCTCCAGGTAACGGTTTAACTCTCCTGTTGACTAATTCAGATCGAATCAAGGAATGAGATGCCCCCGTATCTACAGTCAGTACACGCTCTTTACCATCCACATTCCCTCTGACGGTAAGACTGCTTGATTTCCTTCCAATTTGCGACACAGATATCACAGGACATTCAATAGCCGGGGCAAGTTTTCGTTCTTTACATTCGACACGCTCTTGCTCATTTCCGCCAGCTCTGCGTTTACGGCCACCCACATTGTTGGAACTATTAGCACCAAGATCGCAATGACGTGCAATGTGACCTGGGTTGCCGCACTTGAAACATTTAATAACTCCGGCATTCTTCTGTTGAGATCCCTTCAGTGCTTCCAAAATTGGGTCTACCCACTCTGGCCTTTCTACTTCCACACGGCGTGCTTTGAAAACTGGCTTACACAGAAGCGACGCTGTTTCCTGAATCAGAGCTTGTGACACCGTTTCTGCGAATGTTGGCTTTGGGTTTGCGTATGTAGCTCGCTTCGTTTCCACGTCCCGTATGCCATTTATGAAACTCTGGATTTTTACCCTTTCAGTGTATTCCACGGGTGCGTCCGCATTTGCAAGATGAGCCAATCTTTCAATATCTGAAGCAAACTCCTGCAATGTCTCATTTGCTTTTTGGCAGCGGTTTTGCAACTCAATTTGGAATATCTGTTTCCTATGCTCGCTTCCGTAACGTCTCTCTAAAGCGCTCATCAATGTTTCGTAATGGTTCCGCTCGTACTCTGGGATGGTCTGTAAGATTTCCGCGGCAGGCCCTTTCAGTGCCACGAACAGAGCTGCAACTTTATCTTCAGCATTCCATTGGTTCACTGCTGCGGTCTTATCAAACTGTAGCTTAAAGACCTGAAAAGGAACAGAACCGTCAAAGGATGGTGTCTTTACCTTTGGATTACTCGTTGAAACTGCTGGGCGATTTAGTTGCAACTGCTCGATACGTCCTCTCAAAGCATCCACCTCGGCCTCGATTTTATCCTGTCGACCACTGAAGCCTTCATGAAACTGGGTTAGTTTTTCTTCCATATGCGCTTCCAGTTTAGATGATATACGGACTTCCTGCTCTTCTAGTTGTGTGGAGATCTGAGATGATATCTGTGCTGAAATTTGTGAAATACGCGTTTCTTGTGCTTCAATTTTCGATGCTATTTCTGACGACATTTCTGCAATACGTGTCTTCTGTTCTTCCATCATGGATGTTATATCTGTCTTTTGCGATTCCAGTTGAGAAGCCACTGTCGATGTTTGAGCAGATATTGCAGCCAAAATCATGTTCAAGTCTGTGCTGGTAACCGTCTGCGATGTTTCGTTTTTCTCTTCAATTTTTGTTGTCTCCTCGCCATCAAGGTGAAAGGCATACTCTTCCACATTAATTCCTTCTGCTTCCATTGCCTCTCGTAGCCGTGCCTGAAGTTCGAGTTTAACGCCGCTTGTATTCAATCCACGGCTCTCCAACTCCTTCTTCAGTTGCTGGATCTTTAATTCACTGAGCTTTGCCATATCCTTGTTGTCTTCTGGAATTTATTCAACAATCCCACTTCTGACACCAATTGTAACGAATTTACTTGCAAATCCTCTTATTTGCTTTTTCTCTGCTAAGTTCGCATCACTAAACTGTTGAATAAATAACTCCAATTTGTAGTAATGCAAAATGGCCTTTATTAAAGTACTTCACAATAACACTCCAACTGTACAACGAATAGCTTAATAACCAAACTGATAGCTTAAAGGAAACTGACTTTCAAAATAATAGTGCTATTGCTCGCTAGATATCGTCTTACTCGTAACTGCTTGACAATTCAAATCAAACTGAATTCTTCTTACTCGCCTGCACTGCTTTTATAGTTTACGCTGCATACTTCTAGGCTCTTCGATTTCCAGAAGTTACTAGTTGTTTCGGCTACAAAATCGCCAGCCACAACTACGTGCACAAATTATTGCTCTCTCTTGTGACAACTCAGATAAGATATATGCATGTATTTGTGCATTGCCGCTCAGATGTTCGTATACGTACATATGTGTAGACGCAATTATTTATTCGTTTATGTAGATACATAATGATGAATTATTGATGTGCATTCACGTCACTGGTTAGCATCGGCTTAGAGACGATAGCATCGCTCAGTGCTGCTAACATTCGTTACAATATCTTTAAATTCTGGCAGATATTTTCAGTTAAAAGCTCGAACAGTAAGTACTATTACAAAAAATTATGTCTATGAAACTAATATCAAACAATTAACGACATTAAAACTTTGAAAAGCTCAGAAAACACTTTCCTCTTTTAAAAGTTTGCAGAAGAAAATCTGATTTCTAAAATAATAAATAAATAAAGCTCAAAAGCTAAAGATAAATCTTGCACAACAAGAAACTTTTTTGAAACTTTTTAAAAAGGTTCTTCGATTTTTTTTTGCAAACTCAAAAAGGCGTACAGAAATTGTTTGTTAAAAATAAATTTCAACATATCGATAGTATTTATATAATGGATAAGTTAAAGTGAAAAATAAAAGCTTTAATTTTCATGTTGAGCTTTCACGTTAAAAGCTCAAATAATAACTTTCCAAAAAAATTTCTTAAAAAAATAATAATCCTCCAGATGATGACCAATTAGATGTTAAGTTTACATGATTTGTAACCAAAAGCTCTTAAAAGCTCAGAACACATTTGATTTTTAAGTTTTTTTACAAGTCTTAATGATCTATGAAATAATAAATAAAAAAGGTCAAATATTTTAAGATAAACTTTTCTTTAGCTGCTTACAATTTTTTTGCCAAATATACACAGCAATATACACAGCCAAATATACAAACTATATTTTCAAATTTGTGAAGCTGAAGACTCATATTGAAAGTTGTGTAGAAACGTGTTTTGAGGTTGTTTACAAACTTTGTCTCATTTTTTTTTTTTCAAAAGCTAAAAAAAGGTTACAACATTTCATGTTAAATAAAAAAAATTTAATAAAAATCAAATCGATATTATTTTCATAAGGGACAAGACATTGTAAAAAATAATTTTTTAATTATTATGCTCAAATTTCTCAATTGAAGTTCGAATATCATTTTTTTTAGTTTCTCACAAAAAAAAATTTAAATTTTTAAAAATCAAAAAACTTACTGTTTGAAAAAAATTTAAGATAAAGATGCTATTGAAATAATGGATAAAAAAAGTATACACCAAATGCTTAAATTTTCGTGCTGAGATTTCTCAATAAAAGGTAGGATAAAATTTTTTTAAAGATTCTCACAAAAAAATTTATATTTTTACAACAAAAAATTTTGCACTCGCGAAACTCTTTAAAATTTCTCACCTTTTCGAATTTACATGCTGAAATTTCCCATTAGAAGCTCGAATAATGGACTTTTTTAAGCTTTTTAAAAAACTGAAATTTTTACAATTTAAAATCGCACAAGAGTCAAAAGCTCTAAGGAGCTCAGAACATATTTTGCGCTCTTGAGCTTTTGGTAACATCATTCTAAGCTTCATAAAATGCGACTAAAAGCATAGAATTCCAGTCGCTAGGCGCTAGATTTCTCACAAAAAGTTGGAAAAACTTGGAAATATTTTTTTACTGTTTCATTTTTTTCTTTGTTTTCTTTTACAATGGGTAATATCAAACATTTTTTTCTAAATAAAAGCTGTAGAAAGCTTGCAATTTTTTTCTCAATTTCTTTTAAATATTTTTGGAATATTTAAAAAAGTCTTTCAGTTAAAACTAATTTTCTTCTTTCTAAAAAAGATTCTAATGTAAATTTTTTTTTTTTATCTTCAGCTTATATCGAAACTTTCATAAAGCTTGCAAATAATTTTAAATTTCTTCTTTTTTTAAGCAAACGAAACATGTAAAGTTCTTAAGCGATCGTAGTAAATAAACAACGCTAAAAAAAGTGTTTTTTTTTATTTATAATCACAATACTTTGTAAAATTTGCTTTGCACTTTAAAAGCTCTTTCCACATCCGCACGTTAAAGTAGCGCTTTCCTCTCAAACGTTGAAAATTTCAATTCACCATCACAAAACTCTGCGACGACCTCTGCCCAACAAAAGGTCATACACAACCCCAATGAATTTTTAGGTCAACACTATTTCCGTTCTACACTCAGATATAAAAACAGCAAACTTAAGGAATAATGCATATATACACAACGAAATACATACATGTCTACACGTGAGATGACAAAAAAAAAAAGAAAAAAAAAACGAATAGTCAAAATATCGAAAGGTATTTGTATGAACGCATCGAAGCGTGCAAAAGAAATATTATATTTAAAACAAAATATAAAAAATTTAATATAAAACAGTACCACCATTACATAAATGAAGAAATGAAAAAAAAATTGAAATAAAATAAAATGCTATAACCAAATTCGAACAAATGATAGACATTGAATTGACAGTCGAGTGTGCCGCACTGACAACCTGGCGCGCCACAAAGCAGGCAACACATTCAGTTGACAGCCAAGCACTTTTATCAAACTAACAGCCTATCGCCATGCCACACCTCCTCCATTTACGGTTAATAGTCTTATATGATGCGGGTAGTCGCTGCGCGCTTAACGACGACGAGGGCCAACCTATCCTGTTTATTGCTGGCAGTGGCTTCATTTAAATGCAAATTTTGTTGGCATTTCAGCTTTTAGGTTTTTTTTTCTTTTTTAGGGAAATAATTTATTTAAAAAAAAGTAGAAAAAAATCGAAAATATAAATAAATAAAACAACATAAAATATAAGACAGGTAAAATGTTGATGGTAGTTTGAAATATGTGTGTGTGGGTGCGCTGGTTTTAACGTGTGTATGATGCCACTCGCAAGCCGGATATAATAATAAAACATTAAAATTAAAATATGCGGCCACAACCATCAGCTATCGAAACGTGAATACTGGTTGAAAAAAGCGTCAGCACGAAAGTATACGTAAGTAAGTAAAGAACAGATAATTTGAAATGGTGTGCTGGTGTGTGTGAGACAATTGTAGATGTGATATACTGAAAAAAATTAAACGGTAAAATCCAAACGTGCTAGTTACCTTGCTTTATTGATTTTTTTATATTCCCAATACTTTAAAAATATAAATATTTTTGAATTATTCTGCGAGACATGTCGGAGTCTCAGTCGCTGACTTGAGACCTTGAGCTCAAAACAGATTAAACTTTACGTCGCAGTTTTACTTTCGATCATTCAAAATCGTACACATGTTCAAGGACTAATATAGTCTCATAAGTTAAAAGCGGGACACGGCTAAAATGGGTCTTAGTGAAGTCATTGTACTCCTCAATATGCAAAAACGTAGCAGAGATAACGAGAATTTTTTTGTTTCCTAAAGTTTTGTTTTGTTTGTTTCAGGGTAGAAGAATTTTCATTGAGAAGCTTTTTATGGCCCAAATGCAGTCTAGGTGTTTGCCAAATCACTGCCGAGGGGCGATCCCAAAAAAATCAATTTACCAATTTATTATTTATCAGTTTATTATTTGCGGCTCATTTCAGTTTGTAAGCAGAGCTTTTTCAGAAGCTTTTACCTTTTTATACTCAGCGTGCTTTTCATACAGAGTATATTAACTTTCATTGGATAACGGTTGGTTGTACAGGTATACAGGAATCGAAATAGTTATAGACTTCCATATATCAAAATCACCAGTGTCGGAAAAAAAATTGATTGAGCCATGCCCGTCAGTCTGCCGTTAACACGATAACTTAAGTAAATATTAAGATATCTTCACCAAATTTGGTACACGAGCTTATATGGACCCAAAATAGACTGCTATTGAAAATGAGCGAAATCTGATGATAACCACGCCCACTTTTTATATATACAACATTTTGGAAAACACAAAAAACCTGATTTTTTAGTAAATAATTCACCTAGAATGTTGAAATTTACGTGTGGGCTGATATTGAGACTCTTGGTAAAAATTTTAAAAAATTTTTTAAATGGGCGTGGCACCGCCCACTTGTGATAAAATAAATTTTACAAATATTATAAATCATAAATCAAAAATCGTTAAACCTATCGTAACAAAATTCGGCAGAGAGGTTGCCTTTACTATAAGGAATGCCTTGAAGAAAAATTAACGAAATCGGTTAAGGACCACGCCTACTTTTATATAAAAGATTTTTAAGAGGGTCGTGGACGAATAAAATAAGCTATATCTTTGCAAAAAGAGCTTTATATCAATGGTATTTCATTTCCCAAGTGGATTTATAACAATAAATAGGAAAACTTCAAATTTTAAATCGGCATGGCACCGCACCTTTTATGACTAAGAAATTTTCTATGTTTCGGCAGCCATAACTCGAAGAAAAATTAACGGATCGTAACAAAATTGGATACACGTATTTTTCCTATAGCAGGAAACATTTCTAGAAAAAATGGACGAGATCGGTTAAAGACCACGTCCACTTTGATAAACAAGATATTTAAAAAGGTTGTAGACGAAAATAATAAGCTAGATCTTAGCGAAAAAGAGCTTTGTATCAATATAATTTTACTTTTTAAATTGAATTATAACATTAAATTGGAAAACACTAAAATTTTGGAAAATGGGTGTGGCACCGTCCCTTTTATGACTAAGCAATTTTCTATGTTTCGGGGGCCATAACTCGAAGAAAAATTAACGGAACGTAATAATATTGGGTACACACTTTTTCCCTATATTTGAAAATATTTCTAGAAAAATGGACGGGATCGGTTAAAGACCACGGCAACTTAGATATAAAACAAGTTTAAAAGGGTCGTAGACTAGAGTAATAAGCTATAACTTGGCAAAAAATAGTTTTGATTAATGATATTTCACTTATTAAGTTTTATTTTAAGAGGAAATGGGGAGACATTTTTTTTTAAACGGACGGTACCCGTATTATGTAGAAACTTAGTTTATCTAAAATGAAATGTGCAACTGAAGCTCACGCTGAGTATATAATTTTCGGTTGCACCCGAACTTAGACACCTTTAATTGTTGTAATTATTAACAACCTTTTTACCAAAGCTCATCTACCTCATGCTATACCAATCGATTTTTATTGACTTCCAATTGATATACCAATATTTCGATTACTCGGAAACAACTTATCGATTATATCGATTTTTGTCGAATATGATCAGCTCGTTCAATAATTTCTACTGATTATTTGATTTTTGTACATACTCACTGACGTGAAATAATTTTTCGATAGTTTTTATTGTTTATGTTCTGTAGTATTTTATCGAACAGTGGTTCGTGCAGTGCGCACGGTCCTAAATGTTATCGATTTTGGGACGTATTTGTAGTGTTTGTTGTCATTTAAGTTTTCTACTTAAACTAAAATTTTTCTATTTCTATCCTATTTATTTTATTGATTTTTATATTATTTCAGAGTTTAATGTTTATACTTTGAACCTAAATACTCTATCATTTATCGTATGCCATAAATTTAAAAATATCGTTTTTAGCTTTTTTGTTTTAATTTTATATTTATCGACTTAATTCTTTTTATCAACTTTATCTTTAAATGTTTAAATAGATCTTTATGAGTAAATTTTTGAATTTATATGCGTTTTTTTATAGATTTTCTCATTTATTTGTTTCCACACTTCTCTGCTAATCCATTGAAGTTTGTCCATACTTACCACGTGACAGATGACATTTTGTAGTATTTTGTCGAACAGTGGTTCGTGCAGAGCCCAAAACTTAATGAGTTTTATTAATTTTTATAGGTTTTATAAGTTTTTTTGTCAATATATACAGTTTTTGTTTGAAGATTTTAAAACAAAATGATTTGCCAAACTAGACCATTTTAATTTTGCTTTAGATAACTTTGTAGAGATTTATGGATTTTTTCTATTTTTTTAAATTTTTTGGATTATATATGTATTGACCTTTAATTTTCTATCGGTTAACGGTTTTCTTAAATTTATGCTCGTATTTCGTTAAAAATCTAATAATTTTTTTGGGTGACTTTAAAACTAAAAAAAAAAAAAATGTTACGTATACCCACCGGTACCTGCGTTCTCTAGTGTTACGCATATGTTTAGCGTGTAATTATTTGGTTTTTATCAAGACAAGATAGAGGGGCACATCTGTTCCGCTTTCGTCGTCCAGGAAGGGATGAAGCATGCTGCTCCCTACCTGTAAGCTCACTTTGAAAGGAATTTTGCTTATGGAAGCGGGTGTACGATGGAGCAATCTTGAATGCTGCTACCACACTAAGCTCGTATGGCCTGAGTGGGACGCGAGTAGCACAAGAAGTGTCCTTCTTCTTGGAAGGGGGACATATCTCTGCTGGTTGGACTTATAACCGTCCACGGCTGTGTGTGTGGCAAGGACGAAGTGGAGATAGAAACAGTCAAGCATTTGCTGTGCGATTGTCCTGCGCTTTGGCACAAGAGGAAGAAATTTCTGGGATCTCCCTTCTTTGACTATCTTTGTGATCTGGCTAAGTTGGAACCAAAGAAATTTCTGACTTTTGCGGTATCGATCTGTTGGTTTAAGTAGGGGAGAGATCCACGTGGTATCACAAAGGACCTTTTTGGGCCTAAGTGCACTGATGCTCGCATCGGTGGCCACTCTAACCTAACCTAACCTCTCAAAACAACGTCTTATTGATCGTCTATACTTACAGAGTGTATTTTAATAAATTTATAGACAATTATGAACAATGATTAATGATTTTTTTTTGCTGTTTCGCCGTTAATTGATTTTTATTTGGAATTATGTAACTTTAATGGCTTTTGACCGATTTCCGCATTTTTTCTCGAATTCCTTTCTATTCATTTTTTAAAATGCGTTTATACCATATAGTCAATTGCCAAAGCAGATATCAAACATTCTATTTCACGGGCTAGAATTGTGTATGGCTAGTCTTACTCATCAGTTTGAGAACAGTTCATTGACTTGAGTTTTTCTGTCGGACGCGTATAAATGCATACTTCAAGGCTTGACGTCATACAAATCTACGGCCATATAAACAGTAGCAAAACGCATTGCACCCCACTGTTACTTACAGAGAGATTTAAAAAGCTATTAAAAAGGACAAGCCTTCTGGATCTAAATGGCCTTGGCGGAATAGTTTCTATTTATCGTTGAAGGCCTTGCATTTGTCCTGCTAAAATCTTTTGATACAGTCAACGACACGCTACTGTACTCCAAGACATAGAAGGCTCACTCTCTCGTGTTTAATAATCGCGTCTGACAACTTATTAAGCAATTCGCCGTCGCTCATATTGTAAGCGTCTCCAGTTTGGTCGACTAACTTAAAAACACACAGTGGAAAATTTTGCAGGCCTACCAAAGCCAATTTAAAAGTTTGACCTGTCTTATTTGTACTGATTTTTATAGTATCGGGTTTTATAACTGTGTTTCTATTTTATATCACCAGCAAAATGTATTGCCAACCAATGCAAGGCACACTCTTCTAAAAAATAAGAAAACGTTACACCTTAAATCAACTTCTCACCCATCTGGTTACTATTTCCAAAGAGTGCTTTTGACACTTCTCTTACTTTTGTGTTTATGTGTCCAGCCCAATTTACATAATTCAAGATGATAGCTTAACTGAAACACGCTTTTAGGCGTACAAATAATTTGGCACGTGGATATAACATATAAAAAGAATAAAACCCAAAATACACATATTTAACAAAAGTGATAAAAGCTAAACGTTAAGACTCCATAAAAAAGCCAAATGTTCATTATTCTATGGATGTGTGTATGTTAAAAGTACGCAACACCATTTAAACAGGTATACTTTCAGGCTTTAGTTTTTCTTTCTTTTGAATGTAATTAACCATGGTTTAACACAGTAGAAAAAACTCTATTTAAAATGCCACGCAAAGTGGTTTTTAAAATTCTTTCACCCTGTTCTCAACACACGGCCATTCTGTGCACGTCCACAAAGTTGTATACCTTGCATTGGTGTTTATACAGAGCGCGCGCCTAAAAAGCTGCAATTAAAATTTTAATTTTTTCCTATATACATAACCTTGCGGCTACGTGCTCAAATAACATAGCACAACGTTGAATATACATTAAGATGAGCAAACATTTATATAAGCACTTTTTCAATGGCAACAACTTTTTTCTTTTGTGGCTGAAACTTTGCACGCATAAATTTTCTTATTTCCTTAGAAAATGAGCACAATCAAAATGTAATTAAAATCTCTTGTGGTTCAAATGTTTCCATTTCATGCTGTATGGAAATTCAGTTAGCCTGAGTGGAGCAGAATATTCAATTACATGTTATTGAAATATTTTTTGGGTACAGAAGCACTTTTGTACGCATTCAACAAATTTTGGAAGTTTTTATGATTCTTATTTCGATGTCCTTGCATGTTAAATTTTTACCTGTTTCAAAGTTAGAACTAATTTATTTCTAATTTGTAGCAATGCCAAATTTAAAAATTGGTACTCTGGAGACAATGATAAAAAAAAATTTGCATCTGATGAACTACACTGCTCCAGCCATTTCAGTCTACAAAAATTTCTATCAAAGAATTCCAGAGTAGCATACGCGAGTTTATTATTTGGAATAACAAGGAGAATATCAATACCATTAAATGCCTTATGTAAAAGCTGTTGGGCTAAATAGAGGATACAGAAATTGATTTTGTAGTACGAATGTCTAAGAAAACAATCCCTAAAAATTTTGTTGACGAAAGTTTTCATCTTCATGAACTTATAAAGTGGTGAAAAGTTTTTTTTGAAAACTTTCATTATGGGTCTTCTGAAAAACACCTAATAAAAACGTAAAATGAAGCTTAGAACTTTGGTCCGCCCAGACATATGCAACATACTGTTATTGAATTTTTTGTGGCGTTAACATTTGATTATGGAATACCATAAAAAAATCGTAAGATCAGCGAAGTTTAATCACAAGCTTAATCAGGAGTAAGAAAAAACGTATAACATTTTTGCATACTCTAAGGCGTCAGACTTGAAGTTGAAGTTTTTCGTTTACTTGCGTGCAACGGACGTTTTCTGAACTTATCTTCAAGTATCTGCCTTTGGCGGTCTTCAGAGGAATCTGGAATGAATACATAGCAGGAAAAACTAAAAAATTGTGCCCCTGGAAATATGCAAAAACAATTTATCATATTATTTTATCCCAACTTTTTAAATTCTTTTATTATAAAACAGTGACCTGTAAGCAAAAGAAGGGTACCAGCTCAATCATAATAAAGTAAAAAAAAAAAAAGAAAAAATTATTTAATGTTGCACATAGTAATTTTTATGTACTTTGCGGATTAATGCTTAACTCGAGGGTATTACGACGTCAGAACTGAAATTTTCGTTCTGTAACTTTTTTCGTTCACTTGCGTGCAGCGGGTATTTTGTGACCCTATCTTAAAACTCTACCCTTTAGTGTCTTCAAAGAAGTATACCATGAAAACATAGCAGGAAAAAATATGTGTGCCCCTAAAAATATGCAAAAAAAATCTTACGATTTTTTTGTACTGTGTGGTTTGATACTTAAATGAAACTATTTTTTTTAGAAAATAGCGCTAAGTAAATTACATGTGAGAGAAACTCTATAAATGACAAAATAAAAAGTGTCAACATGTCCAAACAAATTCTTGAAAAATTTATCATCGCTTCTTCGCCTTATTTTCGCTCCAAAAATACTATCAAGCTGTGTAGAACTGGTTGGTCAGTGAGGACCTTACATCGACTGAATGAGTGTGTTCTGCTTGTCTATCACTTATTAAAAATTGCACAACTTTCACTCCTTTGTTTTAAAACCTATGAATTTGTATTGTTTTTAAATTATTTTCCGGAAATTTTAACCCGCTTCCACTTCCGCAGCAACATCAGTTAACTACACCTTACACAAGCAACTTCACCAAACCATGGAATCGGCAAAAGAAAAAAAAACAGTAAATAAAACCACTTCAAAAAACGCAACCGCATTGGTCTGTCACCTCCATACTTTTGTATGGAAAAAAGTGCAAGCACAAGCGCCTAAAAGTATGCATACATGCTCCAACTCTAAACTCACAGTCAAACGTTTATAAGCACATTTTATAATGCATCACATTGCAGTTCATGTGAAAATATTTGTATGTAAATGCCGAGGCCGCAACAAAATGCATTTTACCGGTTTTGGTGGCGGAGTTAATTTGTCTGACGCCAAATAAACTTGTACAAGCTAGCACGTCCGTAATACAGTTGTAGGTGTGTTAACAACAATTTTCAGCTTGAAAGTGATGAACACATTTTGAGAAAACATTTCACATGTATTTTAAAGTAAAAATGTATGTTTATATTTGGGTGTATGTGCACCATTATGCATTAACTTGTTGCTGTAATGGAAAAATGTTTAAAGGCAACACTTGTGAGAATACAGAAAATGACGACAGAGTAAATATTTTTGGGCAACTTACAGTGAAGTAAGAGGTACACACTTAGGAGTTCGAAGTAAATTTTATGTAAAACCATATATACATATATATATGGGGACGTGTGTGAGAATTGGAGTGGGAATGGGGCTGGTAGTGTAGGGAAGAGTGGGAGTGCGAAAGGGGGAAGGAGTGAGATTGGGAATGGGATTGGAAGTGATGGTTGGACTGGGCATGAAAGTAGAAGTGAGAATGAGAGTGCGAGTGGTAGTGCTAGTTGGAGTGGAAGTTGGAGAGCGAGTGACGGGGGAGTGATGGGATGGATAAGTGGAATAAGAGGTTGACAAGAATAAGAAGGAAAAAAATGGTGGATAAAATAGAGCACAATGTTGTAGAGAGAGAAGAGGGGAAGCGCGGCACACTCTTTGAATGTGAGTAAATACATCTTTGGGCAATACAAAGTCTGCCAGGTAAATAAATAAAAATAATACTGACGAAGAATATTTAGTGGCTTATTTCAGCCAATATCAGCAAGGCAACTACTTTGGCTGTTTCCGCAATAAAAACAAAAACAAAAGCAGCAGCTACGACAGCATTTTAAACATTACTATATGCTTCCGTTAGGTTTCATACTTTTAGAACAATGTTCCTTACAAAGAAGAATATCATATGGAAGTATGTGAGTTTCACAAATACAGTAGTGAACACGAAAATAGCAGTAGCAAGTTAGTGGAATTTCGTCAGTTAGGTTAGGTAAATTTATTTAGATTATGAGGGCATGCGGCACATTCGTTCAACCAGATTAAAGTTAGCTGCTGTCCTTTCTAAACATGGCCATATTGACCTTGAGACCACGCATTCATCTCGTTTGAATGATGTCTGGCATCGTACTGTGCTTGAGTAATGTGCCTGCGTTCTCTATGGCATGGACCTTCACCTGAAAGACACCGCACGAGTGGAGATGTCGGCGCGATTGATTTACCTGCATATAATTTGAGCACATCTCAACTTCAGGCCCGTTTCCATTTTCGAGCCGTCTGTGTAAATTGTAATACCCCTACCACTGCCTAAGTCTTGCTCACATTCCTTCCTTAACGGAAAAAATTCTTTATCTCCTTCCTAAAGCCCTAGAGATAAGAATTTGTATTTATACAAATTTGTCAACTAATCGAGTTGACGCTCCTGGGAAAAGAGTTATTGAAAACGGCGAAAAGTGTTATTGAAATCATAATTAAAGTGAATGAACAGAAATTATTTCAAACCGCATGCCAAATAACTAAGATACAATAAAAAATTTTATTGATAATTTTTTTTTAATTTTAAGAGACCTTCAACGTAAGCATTCGATTCATGGCAGGTATTTTTTCTCTTTCAATACCGCGCATTCCAATATAATGTATACCTATTTATATTTATACAAATTAACTTTGTGATGAATTTGATAATTGTGTCCCCTTTTTTACCGCAATTTCCGTTTACAACAATAGTTAGTGCTCGAGCACAGAAAATCTCAAAACTTTGCGCCTAAATATATGCAACAATATGCGTTAACCTACGGACGACGCTATCATTGCTATTTTTTTATAGGCACCAGTAGGAGGTTTGCCCTGATCAATGTGCAGTACTTGCCAAAAGAGGTTTACGTTAGTTAACAGATTTTGGTTACAATCAATTTTTTATGAAGAAAACTTACCTGAAAATAGAAGAGAAAAAAAAAATAGATATAAATAAATTTTATTTTTATAAAATTTTGTAATAAATATATTTATTTTAGAAAAACTTAAATAGCTTTTTGGATAACTATTTATCTTCGCCTTAGAATCGATTTGATCTGTCGGAAGTTTAAAATTTTGTTTAATAAAAACATTTTTGAAAAGAATATGAAACGGAAAAGAGCTCTTGCCAACAAATGCAATTAAAAGGACCTCTCTCAATAAACAAAGATCACACTCTACAAGTCGCTCATCATACCTGCCCCGTAGGGCTCAGAATCATGGACAATGTCGAGAAAAGATGAGATGGCTCTTGGAGTGTTCGAGAAAAAAATCCCCGGCAGATTTATGGTCCTGCCCGGGATGCCGGCAGCGAGTATCGAAGGAGGTTTAATGTCGAGTTGTATGACCTTCATTCAGTTTTGAGGATAGTGCAGGTAGGAAAATAGCGTATTGCGGCTACATTCAATACGTAATTTTGTCACGAAAACTAATTTTTATTATAAATCTTCACATATCGTTGAAGGCCAAAATCTTTTTTTTCTAATAAGTTTTTCAAGTTTTCCCGATATTTACTTGATATATACGTTTATGCACTCTACGTCATTGATTTCTATGAAAGAAGGCAATGAGTGCAGTATACTCTCAGGCAGAATTTCTTATATTTGGTTTGGATTAGTGTAGCATATGGAGAAGTCGATATAGGCCATTTTATCTAAAATGTTTTTTTATTAATTTAATATATTTCAATTTTATTTGTTATTTTTTAATACAAAGCGAGTTCCTATTACGAAAAAGCGTTGAGAATATAGCAGAAAATCGTGATTTAAGCTCTTTCAGTTAAAAAAAACCGAGAGCCATAAAACCACAAATCTCTGAAACTGGTTTTGTTATCGGCATACCAAAGGCTTTTGAAAAAGTATAAAGCAATGTCTGCGTTTAAAGTTTGTCGGTCTGCATAATTTTTGTGAGTTTGATTACCTGAGGTAACACCTTATTATAAGGAGATGTTGTTGAATTACATGTCGAAAATCCTAGGTCCAAAGTCCATTTTTCGATATTAATTTTTCTTAACTACTGTCTTGTCACGTAGAATTGCGAAAGATAAATACATGATTGTGACGCAGTTGTAAAAAATTAGTTTGCATCTAAATTTGCATAGTTTTGGGCGCTTCTTTCACACAATCCTAGGTGTAACAGCTAAAATTCAGCCTAATGATATGTTACGCTTAAGATATTACAAATATTACATTGGCGGTCTTAAAGTTTTACAATCGGGCCGTGAGAGCAAATATTGCAAGTGGTGATGTTCTATAATTTTCATAAGACAGGCTGTTATTATAAAAAGTAGTAGTAGTAGTAGTGATTTATTTATTTTCTATCAACTAGTAATTGCAAAAGTAAAGCAAAATGAATTAAACTATAAATATATAAAAATAAATAAAGATTCCACACAATAACAATAAATGTTGTGTGTCTTAATATCACTTATAACTAAACAACTCATTTATGAAAATTCGTTGCCAAAGCAATTTCTTATATAGACAAAGAGTGAATTATAGTTATAACTCTTAAGGTTATTTACCACCTTCTGCAGATCTAAAACTTTCTCACCAAAACAATTAAACCGTATGTCTTTATAGATAGGACATATCCCAATGAAGTAATAGGTGTCTTCAGCTACATATAAATTGCATATAGAATATTTTTTGGAAAAAAACATTTTTAAAACATCGAGCATTAAGATTTAGCAAGCCACCCCTTGCTCGGAAAATCACACTTATGGCGTATGCAGAATACTCATCGTTAAAATCGGTAGAGTACGTAGGGACCAAGTCGGAGTAAAGATCACGTGACGACTGAAAAGAACTATCGGCATAGTCTGCAAACTCTTTTTGAATCAATTTCTCTAGTAAAATTGGTATACTCATATTAAGCGATGCGGAAGAAAAGTCAGATAGAGGCACCATGTCGACAATTTCATTAACGTTTCTCCACTTTTTACCCAGTACGAACGTTGTCTCACTGTCTCCTCTGCTACAACTCGGGGCAGTCTATTTGCTGGTAAACTTAAACAGCGCGCAATATAAATCATGTGAATGCATAACGTGTGACTGAATAACGACGATAAACCTGATTCAAGGTGTAACATATAGGTTGGAGTATTATCTTGTAAAAAAATTAACTTTTTTAAAAAGAAGCGAAGAAGTTTCTCTACGCATTCAAATTTATCAACACCCCAGTCTTGCGCACCATAAAACATAATGGACCTGCATGCTTTTTCGAAAATTTTCATCTTATTTGAGATACAAATGCGAGGGTTATTTATGTATTTTGACCAGGTAGCATTTATCGCTGTTTTAACCTTAGCTAGTTTTACCTCGAGGTGCTTTGTAAAGGATAGTTTGTAATTCAAGAGAACTCCCAGATACTTGTAGTAATTTACAATCTCAATAAACTCGCTACCATAAGACCAACGAAAAGAAGGACCCCTGCTACATTCCTTTACACTAATATTTTAGATGTGTTCAGGTTAACACTCAAACCCCACTTCGTACTATACACGTAAAGCTCATTTATCATTTTCTATAAGTTTTCTGTAATACAGGGGCAGTCAGCTAAAAGAACGATATTGTCGGCGTACATAAGTACTTTTACTGTTGTGCCAGTAACCTTTACACCGCCGGAGAGACTGCCACTTAAATCGTTGATGTATAATGAAAACAGAGTTGCACTCAGCAAACAACCTTGCCGTACACCGTGATTAACAGTAAACGGATCTGAAAGCACTCCATCCATCCATACCTGACTGGCTGTTTTCTCATAAATGGAGCACAAAAAATCTATAATATGCCTGGAGAGGCCATGCTATGCTAACTTATAGAAAAGCATATTCCGCGGAACTGTGTCAAAAGCACATGAAAAATCAACAAAAAAGGCGAAAGTTTTCTTCTTCGCACCAAAGTTCAACTGCACTATACTAGTTAAATTAAACAAATTGTCCATTGTAGAATAGCCTTTCCGGAAACCCGCCTGGAATTCAGAAATTATATTGTTGCAATCAAGCCAAGCATTGATGCGGCTCAGAAGCAAACCAGCGAAAATTTTGTATATTGAATCAAGCAGTGATAGCCTCCTGTAATTGGATGGAAGACCAGGATCACCCTTTTTGAAAAGGGCAACTATGATCGAGTTACGAAACGATTGAGGAATTTGCTTCTTTAAAAATATTATGTTGAACAATGCAAGAAGCTCAGTTAAAAGACACTCTGGTGGTTATTATAAAAAGTGGCAGATTAAAAAATAAATGAATTTTCTTCATAAATATGACCATAACTATCACAATTTCTGAAGTTTCATTATTTTTTAGATTCTCTAATTTACTAGAAGAACTAAGTACTGATATTATTATAATTTCTTGAAAATAAAACACTCTTAGCAAGTTTAGTGAGTTTCAAACTCCGGTATAATAATGAATTTATTTTTATCTTTTCTATGAACCACCCACCACATTACATTGAAAATATATTTGACCGGCACTCAAACTCAATATAAATAATTCACGTGCAACCTTCTTTCCGAATTTGCTATGCATCCACTTGCGAATACACCTCAGAGGCGCAAAAGAAACTTTAAAACAAAAATTAAAAAAACGTCACTAAAAACATAGCAAACCAATAATATTAATTTTAATTTAGCTAATGCAGATGGTATGTTTCACCAACATAAACTTGCACAGCAGAACGGCCCACATGTAACCACTTACACATGTAATATGACAGAGTCCCATGCGGCATAAGACATGCGATATGCCATACGTTGACCCACTTACGAATGCAATGACTTGAGCTTTCATGTTTTTTTTTTATTTTCAACTGCGCTCTTACAGTTTTTGCGCTTCACCTAAAAGTATGCTACACTTTTTAAATAAGCATAAAGTTTAGATAAATTTGAGTGAGTAATGCTTGCTACATTTTAGTTTACTTCGAAGGCCAACATAAACACAAAAATGCAATAAAAATTCGCCAGTGTGATTTAAAATGGCCAAATTTACATGACTAGCCGGCATTTGAAATTTTTTAGAGGAGTGTACACGGCATATGTGTTAATGTAGGTGTTTATATACTAGTTTGTCTTCTTTACGACCATATACCACGCCAATAGTTACCATTGTGCTCATGTTTTCTTGTAAGTTAGTTCACAAATTCCTATTGAGCTGTGTTCTTTTGCTTTATTCCAATGAGCACATATCAATTCTTTATGGTGTGCTCTAGTAAACACACACGCACACTCGCACTGAAGATAAACAATAGTAGATCTTATTTGTAGCGTGTATATGCTGTTATGGCTAGTCTACCTTCCGGCGTTATGCCATAATATTTATATCATGCCGTGTACGTTTCCATGCTTTTGCGCACATACCCACAAATTCGACCACCTCTACATAAGCATAAGCAGCATTTTTTGCTTCACGTCAGTTTTGGCCCGCTTGCCTCAGCTAAGCTGGAAAATGTTCACTATAGAATAGAAAATATTTTACTTGTATGTATGATAGCTGCTTCAGCTCTTCGATCATCGCATATAGTATCTATTATATATATTTTTGTGTATGAACACTGGTGGCGCTACCTATAAGGCCACGCTGAGTACAAGAGCGATAACCCGCGGTATGCTGGCTTGTGACCCGAATAAGAGAGATAACTCTTAAGAAGCAAAAACGTGAGGCAGATCAGCATAAATGCAAAAATCTTCAGATGCCCTAAAATTCTACCAAAAACTTCGGCAGCTGACGGCGAGTTTAAACACTGGGGCATATTCCTATATAAGTTAATAACCACGTTGCGCCTAAAAGCATGCAGCAGTACATCAAACAGGTATAAAAACACTTATCCCTATAGTTCCGTTTCTCTTTTGGACCTAGATTACGCTCCTGCTTTTATATGCGTTGCCGGTATCAGTTTCGGTCACGGGTCCGGCGTAGATTTCAATATCGTTTTCGGTTTCTATTTCCAATTCGAATCAGTTTTTTATTCCATTATCGCTTTAGAGTTTTCTAGTGTATGTACATATATGTATATGTATAAATCGCATAATATAACCTATTTGCTTACTAGTCGTGTCCTTCATATGTTCATTGGCTCGCTCGTTACGTTATTTTTATTAGTGTCATGTATTTTTATAGTTCAAAGGACATTTGAATAATTGAATGAACGAATGATTTCATCCCTTTTGGCTTCAAATTTCGCTTTTGCTTTTTTGCCGCTTTTGCACCATACACACACAGTCATACGATACAATACTTGGAAAATATATTCAAACTATATTCAATGTATGTCCAGCGCATATTTTATTAGACACTGCGTTTGTTGTTGTTAGTTGAGTATATCAAATTACTAGCATGATTGTCGCACGTTCCATTGCCGCACCACATTACCCCTAAGACCTATACAAGCACAGTCATTTTGTCGTCATTGAAGCTCAACTGAACGCTAGAACTGGCTTTATTCAATTTTCTTTTTCTTTTTTTTCTTTTGCAGTTTTAGTTATTTTATGTTTATTTTTACTTTTATTTTTTGCTTGTGGCTAGATCGTATTATTGATGGTGTTAGCATTTCGAAAACACACAGTGTCCATAAAATGACATACACGTACACACACACAAACTCGAGTTTGTTAACATTATTCTATGCGTGGGTGGGTGCTTTTGTTGACAAGTACGATGACGAATGAAAATCAATATTTATTAGATTACTTTCCAAATTTAATGAGCATGTAGACATTTTTTTTATAAACATTAAGCTGTATGGCATAAAGACAATCTATTCATAAATTTCAGCTTACTCCGCTTCTTATGTATTTGTTATAATGTGTGATTAGTGTCCAGTGTTCTTGACATTATTATCTTTTTTATTTTTTTGTTTTTATTTTTTTGTTCCCATAATTTTGTTAGTGTGTGGTCTCAAGTCGCTCTAGTCATCGTTAACCTTGTATTATGTAAGAAGAAAAAGTATGTTAATCCTAAGCTGACAAAATACTTCTTTTCTATTGCATACTTATAGGCGCTGCTTCGGTAAAATGAGTCACATTTGCTGAGTATGCATACTTCTTACGTGCTACAAACAATAAATATTGTAGAAAAAACTGCATGAAATTGATTGGTTGAGTTATTTATGCATGCCTTATAAGAAAAAAGTGAGAAGAAAGCAAAAAACGTTTGCGTTAAATATAATTATATTTATACATATTGAGTATGTCTTGCTGCATGTTAAACGATAGTGTTGAGATGACTTAAATAATGTGAAAGGGAGCCAAGAATCCACGCATTAAAAGTGGACTACAGTAAAATGCAAAGCAGAGCTACAACTGAAAAGAGATTGCTGAGAAATATAAAAACATATTTAATTCGCACAAAAACGGCACTAAAATACATAACAAATCCATGACCCCTTGAATAAAAGAGAGCATTCCTTTACATGATCTACTAATGAAATATGTCATCATGGCCAAAATATAATATTCGAGCATGTTGCCCATCGCTTGGGGGCATAAACCCATGACTTAGATTGTCACCAAGGAATGTTTTAAATACATATGGGTGCTCTCCACAAATGAGTATTACGTATTTCCTATTCCTGCATATTTCTCTCTGCTAGTTGCTGTATAAACCTGCTACGCACTTTCGCCACATATCAATATCCCACTATCGCTAACTCTCATTGATATATCACAACACATTTACGTCACAGAGAGTTGTCAATATGTTATTTCTTCGACCGATTACACTTCAGTATGAAGGGAGTTTCAACATTTGTGATCTATGTTCTAAAGCATGAGTTTCCAAAAATTTTAAGTGATTACCCTTCGCATATGCAATGAGAGCACAATTTTGCTATGGAATTCGGACCCCTGCTTAAAAGTAAAAGGATTTCTCCTTAGCTTCTTCAAATTCTTCCACACTCGAAATTAGACTCTTTGATAAAAAAAATGTTACCGCCACCACCTTTATTATTTGTTAGGTGCCTCTCGACAATAACCTCACTCTTTACACAGTTTAGACTCTGCAAAAGAGCGACTAGTCAAGGATGAGTCGCAAAGGTTTGAGCATTTACCCAAAGCTATTTTTGATCTCTTTATATGGGCTGAAGGTATCCCTTTTGTTTAAGCAATTGTTTGAGTTTATGTCTGAACATGTAGTGTGGGACTGGTTTCTTTTATAACCAAACGGGTACTGATCCTTTTCCGACACATTTCTATAACCTTATTGGTATTGTTCGACAAGTTTTTCTGTATTTCAAAGGGTATTGTCGGACGTATCTCCTTTTGGACTTGCCGCTTATGCGAGTCAAAGTGTTGTTACAACAGTTACAAAAGTTTTTGTTTATTCAACCACATCAACAGACAGCAGCTGAACGCTACAATATCATTGATTTTCTGTCTAAATTAGACTTTAAAAATTAAATCTAAATTAAATCTAAATTGCTTCTAACGAGATCTAAATTAAAGTCTAATTTTTTCTGCTAAAAAATTCCTATTAAAGATAAATAATTAAAGCACCGTATGTTTACCTGGCTAATCAATTAAAAAATACATATTGTTAGAATTTGCCTAAAGTAGGCTTACACCTATCCATGTTCCTTGGCAATGAGTTGCCACGCGTTCTAAATGTATCAGATTGGGAGGGCAGACATTGAACTCAGAATGAGCTGAGCTCTTTTCACTTCCAGCAGTATAACATAATCACAGGCAAATATTGCATACTTGTAGGCGCTTTAAATATTCTTTAGCTTTCTGCAACAAATATTTCCAGAATATAAACAAGATATAAAAGAAAGGCGATAATTTTCTCAGGAAAAATTGTTGTGGATTTAAATTTGTATAGAAAAGCACACACATGCAGCTTTTATAATTAATTTTTTTTCAATGAAGTTTTCTTTTATCGAAGCTCGGCCTTGTCATAACAAATTATTTTTAATAATATTCTTTTAGGCACACGAATGCAATAAAAAAGGAAGATAGTTTTGGTACCAATGCAGTCGTTCTTAAAGAATGTGTACCCATTTATTATATAAGCCTAAAAGTATGCAAGAAATTTGTGACGGGAATAATTTCGCAACAACCAGGCGAAAATTTATTTTGTAAACAATGATTTAGAGGAATATGTGTCAATATTTACAAATTTTGTTCAATGGTTAGTTATAATAAATTATTGTTTTATCATAAAAATCCAACAAAATCTAAATTCAATAATTTTCACTATTTAACAGCTACATTTATAAAAGTTTCTGCAGCTATTTTAAGAAACGCTCTTTCTCATCATACACTAGCCTAAAAGTATGCAATAAATGTGGCCTCAAAGAGTATACCACACACCAAACTGCTAAACCACCCAATCAGCGTTAACGCAATATAATCTTCCCGCTGACCGTTAAAGATTTATAACTGTATCAACTGTTGTATTGTATTGTGAGCTTACCAACAACACTATATCATACTATGGCGCTACGCTGACATTCATTTCCGCCCCAGACTCTTAAGCGCAAAAAATGGCAAAAGGTCTAATGCATAGAAGACAGCAAAAGTTTTTGTGCAACTTAGCGCCAAAGTTTATGCAATAATTTATAAATGAAAATGAACAAAAAAAAACTACAAACGAAACAAAGTAACAACGAAATTTTGAAAGGAAAAATGCAATAAAAAGCAGGTAGTTTCAAACAAAATGGGTAAGGGTATAATATAAACGAATAACAATAATAAAAATAAATGAGCGAGAAGTTTTGCTGCGTCGCAAAAAGATATACATGCGCGCTGTGTGGTATGAGGTGTAATAATAGTAATAAAAATAATAATACATAATACAAAGGTGCGCAAAAAGTATTTATTTGCTGCATACTTTGTGGCGTTTTACGCGGTAGAATCAGGAATATTGTTTGTAGTGTTTTTTTGGCAACTTTTTTTTGCCAATGGCACACGCTAAAAAATTAAAAACTTGCTCCTTTGCGTATCCTAAAATGCCACACTTATTGCTTTCGCAATGTTTACGCGCCTTTGCAGACTTTTAGGCGTGCAGTTTAAGTTGATAGCAATTCGATGACTGCAACGTTCGAATACGCACTGAAATTGCCTGCGCGTTAGTCAAAATGTTTGATATTGAAAAACAATATTGTGAAAAAAGTAGCAACTTGAATTAAGCCCCAATTTTAGCAAACACAACTTTTACTATTCCTTCACCATTCTACTTAGCTTTTTAAATTTGTTTGTAGCTACACTGAATTGAGTTTCGATAAAAAAGGTAAACTTTTCAATGAGTTTTTCCTGCCGGTTCAAACCTAGCGAGCATGAGTGGAGACTCGTATTGCTCTTGGATTTGTTGGTTAAAGCAAATGCGTCTGGCTGCTTACCACCTCTCACTTGTGAAAGGGAGGCTTTCAGCAGTCTTCCACACGCCACTGCACAAGTAACAGCTTTCACCACTTACACACGCGGCATTCCCCAAAGATTTTTGGCAAACCCACTCATCCTCCATTGATCGATTCATAGAGTATTACCTTATTTTGGTATTGGTGCATACTTTCAGGCTCTATATTTTAATATTTTTTTTTTTGCCGGCAAACATTGTTTGCGTACCAAATAGCAACTGAAGTGCACTCATTGTCTGGAGAGTACTGTATATTATTGTTGTGGTGTTGCCGGTGCACATTGCCACTCACACACTCACATACCATACATAAATACACTTTCCCACTCATACACAAAAGTAGATATCGCATGAAAAGTGTAGCAAAAGTCTGGCAGGCTTTTTCAAACTCGTTGGCGCGATGGTGTTAAAAAATCAATCGATAGTTAATGGAAAATCGTTATTAATGAAAAAGTTTTTCAACAACACAACGTTAAAGCAGCGAAGCGTGAAATGAAGAAGGAAGCGTACAAAAACAAAAAAAAAACTTTACAAAAGTGTACTGTGAACAATAATGAAAACGTTTAAACAAAAAGAAGAAAATTTTCAACAAAAATAACAATTGTGCAGGCATTCATGCGTAGCGAAATTATGATAAAGTAACATTTTGAACGCTGAAGCCAAGAAGCTGCAGTATAATGTAGACGAAAGGCGTGTACGAAACACAGGCTTGCAATTCTATTATTTTCCTATAAATATATGTGTGAATGTATTTTCTTGCAGTTTGCTAACGAGACAAAAGTTATAAGCACCTCTCACTTCGCAATTAAGTTTTGCGCGCCCTAACGCCCTTAGCTCCCTTATGCGGGTTTTACTGCTTGGCTGTCTGGCAAGCGCAACGAAATTTCTCAATACACGTTATTACAAAATATCATTGACGCGGAAATGATTTTGAAGTGCACTTGAGTGTAATTTGTAATTTTTTATTTATTTTGCTCAATTTTTTCACATACATGCAGCGTTTTTTTTGATGTTTTTGTTTTTCTGCTCTAAATCCTCATTACCTTTTTTATATTTTGCTTTTCTTTTGTTTTCCGCAAACATTCGCCTATATCTGACAGGAATGTAAAAAAATCAAATTTTTTTGCTCCAAAGTCATTTGCATATTAAGGCTCAATAAATGGACAACAAGGTTACTGTGTACGTATTAATATACTTTTAGGCGCTTGTGCTTACTTGAAAAAAAAAACGCAACGTGCTTTGATCACTTTTCTGTAAGCAATACCTGTTTATGGTTGAAGCGAGTGAAGTGAAAAATTAAGAATTTTATGAAGTATGAAATTTATTGCATACTTTTTGGCTACAAGTAAAGAAACGGTTGTATTTCGCTAAAGGCTTTGAAAGAATAGTTAGCAACTGCCTGTGGGCTTTGGAAATTTATGAATTAGCTCTGCCATTTGAACTGTGAAGTGTAGCAATGAATTCTGAAACTTGGTTTACCGATATTCACCTAGATCAGCCTGAAAATATGCAATGTCCAGCAAGCCGTTTCTCATACTGCCAGCTGTATCTAAGGCAAACAGAGCCATCTCGGAAACGCTAAAAATGTTGCATACTTTTAGATGCAACTAATATTATATACATAATTATTGCTTACCATTTTAGCTCTATTCGTTGAATAACTTGACGTTGTTTCTTGTTTCAAAATTGTTTTTAAAAAGGATCGAATTACGGTGAAAACGCAATTTTTAAGAAAGGATAAGGTGTAAAGGAATGTTATCGGTATATATCAAAGTATTAGATTAAAGATTATTTAACAGTTTAACAAAGTGTAGACTTCAGGTGTCGCTGTAGGTGGGAAAACTACATTTATAGTACCACTAAGCCTCTTGTTTTTGTTGTTTGATGCGCTCATTCACAAATTTCCATTAAAGTTCTCTTGCAGCAGCCCAAGGAAACTGGATGTTGCTGCCGGGTTGAACCCAAGAGAAGTTGCGGATAGAGGCATGTGTTTCACATTACAATTGAAAAGATAGTTGTTGTAATGTGGATACAAACAACACGTATGCTGGGGTTGATTTTGACAATTAAGAGTTTAACCTGTTATAGTATCCAGAACCAAGTTGGGCAGGTGAAGCTCGCGTCTACCGTTGTAGTCGGTTTTTGTATTTCTTTTTCAAGGGTTGGATAGTACGTATTGATAACGGAGTTCACGGGCCGCGACCTAGCACAGTTTTTTATCGATACTGCATGGATTAGGCTAAGGGGCGGCCACTTACGCTTATCGGCGCAGGCAGATGCCGGTTCTCATAATAATGCATACGGAGATGTTTTCTTATCCCTATTGGTGGCCGGTCTGGATCGATCAGTTGTTACATTTTGGACCAAGCGACCAGATCAGCGACGCATAGCACATGAGTTTAGTGACATTTTAGCAGCGTCCCTTTATCTTTTCGGCAAGTGCTGCCCTAAGACCGTGGGAGACCGACAGTAAGTAGCGTAACACCATCGACGTGAACGTAAAATATTTACGTCATCTGTTCTTCCCACGCCGCAAATAGAGTGATCGAGGATTAGGTCAGTGACAGTGTCAAGTCGCGTTTATTCTATGTATTTTTGAAAGTTATTAGTTTATTGGATGGCCAGATCCTGGTCTCATGATAGTGTAGTTGTCGGCAAAAGAAATTTTAGTAACTTCTTCTGGTGGGGAAGGCTGTTTCCATATGCAGAAATTAAACAGAAATGCCTTCGTGTGGCACACCCTCTTTAACCATCTTTGTTTTTGAGGGTTTGATTGGGGAGTGTTTGGGAAAATAGTTCTTCGAGAGATTTATGGGCCTCTACGCTGCAGCATGTGCGAGAAACGAAGAAGATTCAATTATGAGCTTTACGCTGACATCAACATAGTCCAGCGAATTAAAACACAGCGGCTACGCTGGCTGGGTCAGATGATGATCCGGCTAAAAAGCCTATTGTAATCGAAGCCCACCTATGGAAGCAGAGGAAGAGGGTAGCCCCCACTCCGCTGGAAGGACCAGGTGGAAAACGATTTAAATTCCTTGGGTGGGATTAATTTGCGTCAGTTACTCCAACGAGGTCCTTCCTGTCGCGCTTTGTTGAAGAGCCATAACCGTTTAAGCATTTAATCGCCAAATAAGTAAGTTTTAGGTTTCTCAGCCATAGTAATTAAATAAAAACAAACTAGTCGCCTTGAAGTATGCCACACTTTTACCTTCATTAAAATTGCTAAATTTTGCTGCAGACAATCGTCCAAAAGCTTAAAGAACAGAATATACTCTAGTTTTTCCCTTTACAAAAGCAAAAAATTGATAACAATTTCTTTGCATAAACTTTCTGTTTAAGAATTTAAATGCTGTACATTCAAATGACACTAAGTAAACTTTTGAGTATTTTTTTTATCTTTTTCTTTATAGACACTCTATTTTCGAACACTCAGCAGTTAAAATGAAACTGAATTCAAAGTTTTTATTGCTGCAAAAAATAAAATAAAAATTAAGCCGTCATTTGAACTTTCAAACAAGAATTATACTTTTGAGTTAAATATCTATACAATTGACTCACTTCTTTTTTTTTGCTGTTATACGACAAACAAAAGAAATAATAAGGAATTGTCAACTTACAAAAAGACTTGAGTTATAAGTGCAAGAGACAGAGCAAAAGAAAGTTGCGGCATTCATTCATGCCAATTTACATATATGCAATTGCAATAGTGACAATGTTAAGCGCCTAAAAATATGCTGGAAAACAATTTTATCCAACCAATTGGTCCGTAGGTACAACGCAGAAGCAGGTGTTGTGTGCGTGAATAGTTGGTGTAGTGTTAAGAAAAAGGTGTTCAATACTTTTGTAAAAGTTTAATGACAGTTTGAGCAGTTGAAAGAAGTGTTAACTTAAAAAAATATTAATTTAAGCAACTTCATAACTGAAAAGAAGTATGTGCTTGACTTAAGTTTATTTTTGCGTCTGTAAATTGTAATGGCGAACAGCTAAGTAAGAAGCCAAGGCGAGATAAATAAAAGGGAAAAATAGTTTTTCCTAAAAAATTTTTAAACCTTCCATGGATCAGAAGAATAGAGGAAGTAAGGCTGTAGTTTTGGTGAGGTTTATTAAATAGGAGGTAGTGGTCAAGTGGAGTCAAGTGATTGAATGACATATTCAGGCCAAATACTTAGTTAGCGAATCACATATCTAAGAGGGAGCAAATTAGGAAACAGGTTTGATTGTAAACGAGTCATATTAGAAGAAGCGATGACGTAGAAAAAAGGAGAAGGATTGAAAAGTGTGACAAATTTTACAGGAAGCAATGGTTTTGAGTTGTATGTGTGGGGAATGACAATGATGCTGTTGTTGCTTTTTTATATAGAGACACAAAGTTTTGGGTGCAGCAGGGTTTTGGGTGAGTGTTGATGCAGATTGGACATTTTGAGACATGGTTGTTGCAGGTTAAAGTTTGGAAAGAAAATTGGGTTTAAACAAAAAAGTTCCGGTTTTTTCAAGAGATTGATATCGACTGGAGGCTTTGGGAGGGAGTGTTAGTGCAGAAGTAAGATTTTAAGAGTGGCAAAACATAGCATAGTCTCAACGTTGGAGAGAAGAAGAATAATATGTAGGTAAGAATTGTGGAGCGGACGAAAAGATGGAGTGCCAAGACCTCGAGAGAGATAATGCTGATACGAAGCAAGTATTTAATAAGAAACATGGCGGGAAGGAATTCGGTTAAAAACGGAATAAAGCTTGATACTATTAAAAGTGCAGAAAAACAACAGACAATGAGAGGAGAAAATTTACAAAATTTAGTACGCTAGGAGGTGAAAAAAAATTTTTTGAACGAAAAACCTTGTTGACAGTTGTCGCAAAGTGAACAGACAAGATTGTGGTGAGAAAGTATTGGAAAAAAAATGTTTAGAGGAAAGATACTAAGACCAAGTCAAAATATTTAATTGGAAGGAAAAAATTTTAATTGGAAACACGCATCGAATGGCGTGACTACAAGGGGAGGGGAATGTTACGAAGTGGACAGAGACAAATGCAAGATATAGTGATTAAAGACTTTAACAATAGGCAGAAAATAAAAATTTCGAAAACAAATGGCTGTTTGCAGGGCTGCTTAGGTAAGGTTTGGTTAAGAGGGCGTGCGTGAGAATTTTCGGCACATCAACTTGGTGACATTTTTTCCAGGTTACATCCTAATGATCTTTAACGAATTAGAAGTGAAAGCTACACTTTTTCAGCCTCTGCCAGATTGTCAAAACTGTGCAGCCAGAAATCTGAGTCGTATTGATTGCAGTCCTGGGTGTCGGCAGGGAAAATGATAAACCCACTTATCTATCGGAGTGAGCTTGTTGGTATGCGCAACTCTCGGAGCATTCGTGTAATAGCGTGGTGGCCTCTGATGGCATGCATAAATACTCTCATTACAGATATATTTAGTTCGCATTACGAGAGCCCCAAAAACAATCCCAAAGGCTGCACTGTATGCCATTCTGCATATTCCACTTGTAGACCTGGTGGTAAAGAACATAGCGTTAATAATTGCAACGAGGCTCAATGCCTCAGCGCAGCTGCAGCGCAGACCATACGGCCATAGTAGTATAGCGCCATCAATAACAGGGCAATTTTTCTGCACCTGTGGTTCGAAGGGGCTCTTACAGCCCGAATAGACGTGGATGGTTGACGAAAAGGTGCCCAAAAGGCGGGCAAGGCGATACACTGGTACACCTATGGTTTCAAGGTAGTGGAAGGAGTAGGTTCTGCGGTATACTGTGCTGGTACGGAAATAAACAGATCCTATAAGCTGTCAGATTACAGGTGGAACTAACCAAAGAAGCGGAAGCACTGTAATGAAATAGCTTACAGCAGCTGCGTCGATTGAATTGGTGTATCGGATTGTACTATCCTGGAGCAGTGTGCCTGCTCTTTCCTTGGCAGAGACCTCCTCCAAGAAGGTATTGTCTGTACAGGTGATTTACCTGCAGATAGTTGGAGTACATATCAGCGCCAGTTTCTATTTTTCTGTCAGAGAGGGCAGATAAGTGAACAAATAAAAAAGCGACTCTCTGCAGCCATTAAATAGTCATTAAATTGTCACATTATCTTCCACTGTTTCACGCGCCTATGCAAACCGCTCTGTTTTACAGTTGGATAAGTCGAGCCTTGCATCCAAGCGCTGTATAATTCTTAAAACTGCTCGTTACTATAAGAGAGTTGCCGTCTTAAAGATTGTTCTTTGTACGGATTGGCAGACTACTCGTTTACCGAGCGCACTGACTGCATATTATCGTTGCTATCCACGTAAAAAATATTCCCGACTTGCGACGCCATCGCCTTTTCCTTCTCGTCCTTTCTTATTGTTGAGGTTTTTTATTTATCTTCGTCGTACGACCACCTGCCCCACAAGGCGGACTCAGCGGCCTAGTGTTAAATGTAGGTATAAAAGAAGGGCAAGATAAAAAAAGGCTTGCCTCAATCAAACAAACCTGCCAACTATGTGAGAAATCAGTTGCATTATCATTCCTACGAAGCGAGATTTAGACTTTAAAAATAAATTTTTGTCATTATTATTGAATCAATTTTTAAACTAAATTTGAATAAGAAGGGTTGCTAAGCCCCAACTCATTAGTTAGATTGAGGCTGCCCTGCGCTAACAGTTTGACCATCACAGCGGTGGTTGACTGTTTTAATATCTACTTCTTTTCTGTATTTGCCAAACCCATTTTTACAGCGTAGCGAAATCCATCCAGTTGGCCAACAAACAACAACTATTGTATAGAGTAATCAATAGTATTTATTAGTTTACAAAGTTAAGAGAAATGTGGTTTAAAGTGCTTTCGCTTGAGTTTTAAATCTACTCACCTGATTTTACAGGAGAGTTAGTTTATTTACAAGACCTTTAGCCGATATGTTGTATTTTATCATTGAAAAGGGTAGCTATCGAAAACCTTTCGATATATTAGCACATGCATTAGGCCGGGTCGATTTGTGGTGTGGCAAAAAAATCGCCCATTGCTCTGTGAAAATCATATTCTAGGGATCAAAATAAGAAACTTTGCCGAAGGAACCATACCTCTAAAACGAATTCTGGTGTCCCCCAATTTTGGTCGAACTTTTGGGTAGGGGCAAATTTTGAAAAATCCCACTTTGACCCATTTAGAGTGCTCCAATCGAGTCCAAATGTATGACCGACCCCCACTCAATTTGGAGGACCGACCCACCGATGCTAGTGGCACACCCCCTGGAACCCCCTGGGGCTTCACCATACAAACATTTCAAAAAATCGCCGGTTTTGCACTTTACATGAAAAAATCAGCGAAATGCCTATGTTTTTTCTTTTTGGAGTTTATTTTTCTCTTTAGAAATTTATGTAGTCAGAACATATGTAAATGAAAAAATGAATTTAACTTAGTAGTAGAAAAGAAATTGAAAAAAATTATTAGAAATTAGCGTTTTACAACCCTTTTAAAACCAAGGCATCACTGTGATGCATTTGCATGTCGTAAACATAGTTGTGTGGGTTTTTCATTCAACCGTTTTAAAAAATGAAGGTATCTCTGTGACACAATTGCAGATCGTAAAATTGCTTGTGTTGTTTTTTTTAAGCCACCACAAGACACAGCAGGTAGAATTGAAATTACCATTTCATTCTTATTACCTCGTCTCGTAGACCATATATAACGCAAGAGTTTTTGTGAATGCATTAAGTCGCTGTGAAGAACTCAAAGTGTGAAGTGCTAATTTCAGATAAAAAATATTTCAAAAAAATAATAAGTGAAGTGACCTTTCCAAATCAAAAAGTTTACAATGAATCCACCATCCTCTACACCGCAATATGAAGCAACTACATCAACAACTATCGAAAACCCAATGAGTCATATACCAAATCATGATGTTACTGTTTTTGGTGTGCCTACTGATTTAACTGATCTTAATTTACCAACGCATCTGGGTATCTTGAGATATTAAGATTTTAAAATTAAAGATAAGCATGGGAAACCTCTCATCATGGATAAATCGAAAGTTCGCAGAGAAAAAGAGAAATGCAGACAAGAAATGCTTCGCAAACAGTTGGATGATACCAAGTTGTTAGCTTTTTCATTCGATGGCAGAAAAGATGATAATTTAACGATAGATAAAATTGATGAGAAGTATCATACTAGGATGGTAAAAGAATCTCATCTTGTTATTTTGAGAGAACCCAATTCTGAATAGATTGGTGACGTAAGACTGGAACATGAAACCGCTGAATCCAAAACAACCAAATTAAATGGGTTTTTCAACAATAAAAATATATCACTGGATGCATTAATTGGAATATGCACCGACGGTGAGCCAACAAACACTGGCCCACACGGTGGAATTACGATTCGATTTGCTGTTAAAAAGACCATTGCATTGGTTCGTTTGTCTTCTACACTTCAACGAACTTCCGTTTCGGCATTTGTTTGAACTTTGGATAAATTAACCAGCACTGGACCAAGATCGGCAACCGGAAAACTGTGCCGTCAAATCGAAACTTGTGAAGCTCTTCCGGTAAGTTATTGCTATCACTCATTTATTATAATTGTCAACCATTTTTAATTATTTTATTATTATATATTTTCAGGCGGTGGACGGCTTCCAGAAAATTGAGTTACAAAATATGCCCCCTGCTCCAGAAAAAGTTGAATTTTCCACCGATTCGAAGTACTTATATGACATGGCCCATGCAATTTCTAGCGGCGTGGTTCCGGTGGATCTGGCTAACATCAAACCAGGGAAAATTGTATATTCTCGGTGGCTCACCAAGGCCGCTAGATTATTGCGATTATATGTGACAACGGAAAATCCAGATGCAAATTTAAGAATTCTGGTTGAATTTATAATTAAGTGTTATGTGCCAATGTACTTCAATATCAAGTATTACAGCTCTGTCGTGTACGGCAGTGCATTATTTTTCAAGTTCATTGGTTGGTCACGATTTCTAGAACGTCGTTTACGTAAAATTGTCAATCAAGTAATTAAAGCTAATTCATATTATGCGCATTCGGAAAATATCTTATTATCAATGTTGTTTGATGATAGCAAAGAAAAGCGCGACTGTGCCATCAAGAAAATTCTACGCTATCGAACCGATGTTGACGAGCCAATGGAACTTAGAGTTTATAAAAAACCAGATTTAAACTTTAATTGCACAAGTTATACGGAAATGATCAATTTGAATGATATAAATATCGTATTTAAACCATTAATTTTTGGATCATTAAACGGTGGATCATCTTGATTTAAATATTCTTTCAATGTATGGTACGGTATGCTTCGCGTGAATGGTGGTTCAAATACGATATTTATATCATTCAAATTGATCATTTCCGTATAACTTGTGCAATTAAAGTTTATATCTGGTTTTTTATAAACCCTAAGTTCCATTGGCTCGTCAACATCGGTTCGATATCGTAGAATTTTCTTGATGGAGCAGTAGCGCTTTTCTTTGCTATCATCAAACAACATTGATAACAAGATATTTTCCGAAAGCGCATAATATGAATTAGCTTTAATTACTTGATTGACAATTTTGCGTAAACGACGTTATGTTTGTATGGTGAAGCCCCAGGGGGGTTCCAGGGGGTGTGCCACTAGCATCGGTTGGTCGGGCCTCCAAATTTAGTGGGGGTCGGTCATACATTTGGACTCGATTGGAGCACTCTAAATGGGTCAAAGTGGGATTTTTCAAAATTTGCCCCTACCCAAAAGTTCGACCCAAATTGGGGGACACCAGAATTCGTTTTAGAGGTATGGTTCCTTCGGCAAAGTTTCTCATTTTGATCCCTAGAATACGATTTTCACAGAGCAATGAGCGATTTTTAAATCGACCCGCCCTAACATGCATGCATGTTTATGTGCTCAATATATATTTATTTCAGGGATGCACCTTAACGTTAAGCTAATCGTTTATCAAAAAATTTCCACCGTTTCCGTTGAAACACTTCGAAATATTATCGATAAAGAAATTATCAAGATAAATTGTATCTCGTTTTTAACCGAAACGAAAAGCTTTCGTTAGCGTTAAAACGTTAACAGAAACGTGATACTTTATGTTTGAATTGTGCTGGCAATGCTATAGCCATGGTGAAGCCGTAAGGTGGCAACAACGAGCGCACATACACACACAAACTCTATGTAATTTGTTTGTGTAATTCGTTGGTGGTAATGTCAAAAATACTCTGAGAAATGTTCGTACTGTCAAAATTCGTGAGCAAAGTTGCAATCAGCTTGGCTAATGCTTTCACCTTTAATGACTCCGCCATCAATCAGCTTTGCCAGCATAGTTTGAAATTAATAATCAACATAAACGATTTGATTTCGTTTTGATATGGCAGAAAACGAAGCAAAATCATTTCGTTAATTTGACGTTTTTAACGTTAATAAACGAAACGAAATGAATTTGTTTCGTTTATTAACGTTGATTATCGTAACGAAATGATATCGTTTCGTTGGTTAAGCATGCCTGATTTATTTACACTAATATAACTGAAAAGTATCAGGAAGTTTGAAAAAGTACTCATGAGATCGAACATAATCAATGCGAATGGCATTGTGGGTCGAAACTCTAACGCACACACAGAGTGATATATATGTATAAACAGCATATAAAGATACACACGAAAGATATGTGCACGTATGCATGAGTATATGTTTGCGAAATTTTTGGCCCACACATATTTTTTTCTTTTTTATTACATTTTGGCATATATGCTTTTGACATGTGCGTGTCTTTCTATTAGTTAAGGTTCCATTGTTGTTTTGAGTTTTTTATGTTATTTTTTTACTTTTACTTTATTTCTTTTACATTTCTCTTTCTTCGAACTCCCTGTTGGGACTGTCTATTGGGAATTGACAAACTTAGCACTTTACATCATTAAAAAGTTTTATTCACATTTGTTGTACTTCTATCTACTCTTTTACTTTTTTACACTTTTTCTTTGTGTTCGTGCTTCCAGGAGCAAGTACATATATACACTGCTTGCACTATTAGTGCTTTGCCTAAATTTCCTTCAATATATTGATACTTTTCCGCTGTCTGTGTCACCAAAGTTAAAAAAAAAATATTCATCAGTTTTTTTTCCCCCGTTCTTCTTCGTTGTCGTATGGAAAAGTTTTAGTTGTCAGCAGTGACACGTGTTTATGTGGTATGGTATATACATATGTATATTTTTCAGGGTCTAGAGTGATGAGTTATCTGATGCACAACAAAACCGGCGTGTTGCTTTGCCCTCAACTCCAGATAAATACTGCTTGTATGTATTTGGTTTTAACCAACCTTAAAGTTGGCTGTATAAGGAAAAGCCATAACCAAATTTTGCAAATAACTACTGTAATCAGCAAGTCAATCAAAGTCTGAAATAATTTGCAATGCGCTTAAATATATGCAACGTCTCGCAATACGTGTGGTCTACATAGCAGAGTTTTAGCAGCAAATCAAGTAGACAACATTTTGCTGATTTGGGGTTAAAAACTAGGAAAACAACCTCAAAGTAGGCTCTGAAATAAGAAGCAACAGACAAATTCAGGTAACTGCATAAATTGCATATTTTTTGGATATATTATACATATCAGTTCAGCTGGTATTTGCTTTAAAATCGAGAAAAAACAGTAAAAGAAATATTCAGAAGAGCAACCTTTATTACTCAAATCAGTCAAATTTCAAAAATATTTTAGGATATACTTTAAAGACAGAAACGTTTCGCATAATGTGTACCTCAGCGTTGCACATTTTTAGAGGCAAATTTGTTTTTTATAAATTTTTGCAAACTCAATCTATGAAATCTCAAAAATGTTTACGGATATACCCTAGAGAAGTAAACGTTCTATATATATTTACATTTAAAAAATTCTGGGGTGTACGTGGATTTCATCGCTGTCTTTCTCTCTTTGTATAAATTCTGCGCTTTTAAAGCCTATCCCATACTAAGTGGTCGATGTCTCGTGGCTGTCTGAGCGTAGACAATACATTCATAGTGTCTCATAGGATTCTGATTGCGAAGCTTAAGTGTCTTGGCTTTCATTCTGGATTTTTGAATTGGCTTCAGTCGTACTTACGTCATAGACCTTGCGTGATTATGGTTGATAATGCCTCCTCTTATTCCCACAGGGTATCATTCTTGGTGCATTGCTCTTTGCGTTGTTTATAAATGATATTTCCTCATGCTTTAACTTCAGTAAATTTTTGCTGTGTGCCGATGGCACGAAGATATTTTTGAGAGTTACCAATCGAACTGACGTGGCTAAAATTCAATTAGACCTTAATAATTTAAACTTGTGGTGCCTGAAGTCACACCTTTCGCTTAATATCAGCAAATGTTTTCATGTTTCTTTTTCAAAATTTAATAATCTTTTAGCATCATCTTGAGCTGAAATACTGCAGCTCATACTCTGTAGATATCCAGTGAAATAAAGGATATTGGTGTTATTTTTGATACCAAGCTCTCTTTCAATAGCCACATTGATTTTATAGTATCGAAGTCATATGCTATGCAGGGTTTTCTTAGAAAAAATTGTTCTGATTTCTCAAATCCTTATACATTAAAGTTGCTTTACACCACTTTTGTACGTCCCTATCTGAAGTATGCAGCTTTAGTATGGCGTCTATTTCATCAATTTAGAATATACAGGACAGAACGTGTTCAAAAAGTGTTTCTTAAATACGCTTTGCTTTGCCTTCGCTTCACGGAACCAGTTCCCTCCCTCCTACAGGTCTCGATCATTGTTAATAAATCTTAAATCTTTAGAAAAAGAAGGTCTCTCTTCTCGTTAACTGTTGATTGCACTTACCTTCTGGAGCGCATTTATCTTAATGTCCCGCAAAGGACACTGCGATTTTCAAAAATTTTTTATTGCGAAAACTTTAAGACAAACTATCTTCGGAACGCCCCTTTGTCAAGGGCTGTTAATGAATTCAATATAACATCTAAATCTATCGATATTGATTTTTCGGTCTCGAAATCATATTTTCTTTATACTTTAAATTTAATATAATCTATTAATTTGCTAAATTTTATTTACTCATAGTCTGTAAGAATATTTTTCATGTTCATAGACTAATTCAAATAAATAAATAAATAAATAATAGTATAGCGTCATCAAATATAGGACAAACATACTACCTAGTTCCATACCTGTTGTCTCGCTAAAAATCGCAAACGATTTCTTAAAGAAAAAGTGTTTGGAAGAGCTGGCAGAGACACCCCCACTATTAGGAAAAATTTGAGTTCCAAAACCAATATTTAATACAGAAGTTCCATATATGGCTAAGGATGCACTGCGAGTAGGAGTTGAAGTGAAAGTTAGAGCGAGAGTGGAAGTGATAGCGAGAGTTGGGGACTAGTAGCTGAAATGAGAGTTTGAGTGTAAGCGGGAATTGAAGTCGGAGTGAGAAAGACAGTGGGAGTTGAAGCGGGAGCGAGAGGGAAATAAACAGATGGACAAGAATAAAAAGATCAAGGAAGTCTAAGTTCGGGTGAAACCCAACATTACATACCCAGCTGTACGCTTGAAATGCTGCTGTTGTTTGTTTTGTGTGCTTATTAGTGTTACAAGGCTGCGCAATGATACATATACATACTCGTATGATTCTATTCTGAACTAATTTTTCTTCGAGTTATGGCTCCCGAAACATATAAAATTGCTTAGTCATAAAAGGGGCGGTGTCACGCCCATTTTTTTAAATTCTAAGTTTTTCTTATTTTTTGTTATAAATCCACTTGGGAAACGAAATACCATTGATATAAAGCTCTTTTTTGCAAATATATAGCTTATTTTATTCGTCCACGGCCCTTTTAAAAATCTTTTATATAAAAGTGGGCGTGGTCTTTAACCGATTTCGTTAATTTTTCTTCAAAGCTTTCCTTATAGTAAAGGCAACCTTTCTGCCGAATTTTTTTACGATAGGTTTAAAGATTTTTGATTTATGATTAATAATATATGTAAAATTGATTTTATCACAAGTGGGCGGTGCCACGCCTATTTTAAACAATTTTTTCAAATTTTATCAAGAGTCTCAATATCAGTCCACACGTCAAATTTTAACATTGTAGGTGTATCATTTACTAAATAATCAGGTTTTTTGTGTTTTCCAAAATGTTATATATATAAAAAGTGGGCGTGGTTATCATCCGATTTCGCTTATTTTCAATACCAATCTATTCTGGGTACAGATAAGCTCGTGAAGATATCGCAATATTTACTTAAGTTATCGTGTTAACGGGCAGACGGACTGACGGACGGACGGACGGACAGACATGGCTCAATCAAATTTTTTTTCGATACTCATGATTTTGATATATGGAAGTCTATATCTATCTCGATGCCTTTATACCTGTACAACCAACCGTTTTCCAAGTACAGCTAGATATAAAAATATAGGATAAAGTAAACGAGAATTGTATAGAGAGAGGAAGGAATGCAAAGCCCACTTTATAAATTTAAGCAAACCAATTTTCGGACTGGACAAATAATACCATGTACACTAAACAAATAGTTCGTCGATAAAAAATCGATAACTCATCGATGACCTGTGTTTTCGATAGCTAATTAATAAAACTGCGATAACATTTCCTTTCCTTAAAAAGGCACAATATGTTTTGTTTCTTAATTAAAACATACAAATTTACTCATAATTTTGATAAATAAAATTACTAAATTATCATTAATGTATTTTTTTTTTTTTTTTTTTGTAAAAATCCACTTTTGCTTCCTATAACTTACCCTATATTTTTTTGCACTCAACCCTACACAAGTTGCTTTGAAAACGTGCCACTTTATGGGCGTGTCGCAAGCTGTAACTATGTATTCAATTCAAAAGGCATACAGGCACACGCTACGCCTATAAGTATGCTACAACTGTAACTAACCCGACCAGCAAAATATATACATAGTTTATTTGCTTTTTTGCTTCTTAACAAAGCGCTACAGCGCAGTCTCATACCTCGCCATATGTTAGCATTTGTTGCACCGTTATTATGTTTTATTTACAAATTTCTTTTTTCGCTTATTTTTGATTTTTTATATTTTCTTTTGCATTTTTATATATTTTTTTCTTTCAAGCGATATTCAATTTTTTTATTTTTTTTTTTTGTTTTATTTTACAATTATCTCTTGGCTTGCACCACATTTATATTATTTGCCACAAAGTTGCACAAAATGCACTGTAAGCTTGTGCACAGCGTTGGTTTAGTTGGGAAGTGGATGAAAAAAGTTTTTAGATGCTGGCATTTTATTTATTTTTTCGTTGCTTTTGAAATGCTCATTCCGGCGAGTTTTCTGCCTTTTTGCATGTTGTCAGTGCAACAAATTAGGCGGCTTTCAGCAAACGACAACAACATCCACAGCAACTATTGCAAAACGACTAGCAACATATGTAACGACTACATAGAAGTAACTTGAACTATCACCGTCAGCATTGCAAAAACAGTTTCTCAAACACATACATTTTTATACATTTTTGTTGTTGCTGTTGCCTTGTGTTACTATTATTGCCCAATGCCTCCACCCATTTGATTCACTCTACTGCTCTATTCTCCAACAATACACTTTTTTGTGTTTATACAAATTCAAGCAAATATGCATATACATTTTTGTTTGTGTGTGTTTTTTATGAGGGTAATTATAAAAGTTCACTTAATTGCTGACTCCTGAAATTCTGAAGGATGCTTGCTTAAGCTGCGGTCGCGTCAATATATCTGTGGTCACAAGCAATAATCACCTAAGTCCTACCCTTTTACATGGTATTTGGGCGATTATTGCTTATGACCACAGATATATGTATGAGTATATATTGGTAATCAGATGATGGTCAAGACAATAATCTCACACACTGCTTTATCAAGAAGGTGTTAGAAAGCAAAGAAGCATTGAAGTGACTTCGTTCAGGCCGGATCATATACCTACATCATGTTCCCAGTCTTAAATGATAGAAAATGCCGAAAAGACCGATGAGTTGGTAAGGGAGGTTGCAGTTTTCGATAAATCGATGGTAGCCTTTCTAATCAATTTGAAAGAATTCAAAAGGAGGTGGGAGCTGCATATGCTTCACCAAGCAAGGCTTGATGCTCGAAGGAGTTATTTCTCAACACAAGTATTTGACTACCGAACAGATGTAGTTAAACGTAGCCAGAAAACCTACGAACCTGCTTTGAAAAGTACCACCGTCAGTAGACGAAGATCTTTACTTGTATAGCTGTTATCAGCGACTCGAGCTGGCCAAATAAATCTTCAAGCCTATATGCATTTTGATGAAGTAATTACCAATTTCTTTAATCCACTCAGAGCAGCTGCCTTTCAGTCTGCTAGTGGGACATTTTAAAGATAAAAATCCAAAGGGAATAGCTAGTGAGCTTACAACACTCTACAGAGAGGTTAAAACACATCCTTTTTAACTTTCATTCCCTAGTTGTAACATGCCAGGAAATGTTTTATTACCCAGCAGATCTTACTGCGCACCACATAGAGCGCAGCATTAAATTTTCTTCGGCTTATGAAGTTGTAAACGTGTACAGTCTCTTAAAACTTCCAAAAGCTTTTTTCTTCAATACTCCAAAAGTCATGTCATCTGTGAATGTCAGCGGGTATGAAAATTTACTTGTAAGACCAGGCTTTTGTAATGCATTGGCTTACTGAGCCAAAAGTTGCTTTTATTGGTAATAAAATATGTCCCACTATTTGTATATGTCGAGAGCAAAACTCGGGTTTGAAAGCGCGATAAGAAAGAAAAAAGTAAAAGTCCATAATATTGTCATGAGTGGTTAAATCTCGAAAAATATTAGTTAAACTTTATAAAAATTTATAAGATATCCCTACCCTTTCATCTTCCATTTTCCTTCTCCTTCCCTTCTCCCTCCTCATATCCACCTCCTTCTCCCTCTCCACCTTCCTCTCTCATCCTTCTCCTTCTACCTCTCCCTCCATCTTTCTCCCTCCTTCTCCCTTTCACTCTACCTCTCCTTCTCCCTCTTCTCCACCCCCTCCCTCACCATTTCTCCCTCTGTCTCTCTTTCTCTCTACCACTCCCTCTTCTCTTAATTTTACTCTCTCTTTCTCTCTCTTCCTTCCCTCTCAATTTCCTCTCCCTTTTTCTCTCCCAATTCCTCTCCCTATCCTTCACTCAACAGCTTTTCCCCTCCTCTCCACCCCCTTTAATTCACGTACTTTTTCTTCTACTTGTAAATTTTTAGGCTACTTGCTACAACAATTCATAGATAATGAATGATGTTTTTGCTCTGTTTGATAAGCTGGAATGACGAGATTTGTTTGGAGAAGTGCTTCAGTGCTTGAAACGTTGTTTCTTTTCTGATAAACTAAGCGAACATTTGTAAGTCTTCTCATGTATGTGTATGATACATTTTTCTCTTACACACTCTTTTGTTACATACTCAACTGCACTAAAAAATTTTGTATGCCTCGTTTTTTATGCTTTTATATGCTATTCATCCTTTCTACTTTTCATGCTTTGCCAAGCATAGCTTAGGCGTTGCGCCTAAATTTATGTAATAGATTTTTTCAAAGCGGAAATCGCCGCATATTGTAGCGTTTGCTGGAGTGAAAATAGGTGAACCAAATAAAAAAAGGTACTATTTTTTTAAACAAATTGTTATGGTTGTTGCATTCGTTTCTAGGTGTACTAATTTACTTTATATCTCAGTTTTATTTAGCTCGTTTTTTTAACTAAATTTCCCTTGCTGTTTGTTTTTAATCGATATTTGTTTGAATTTTTTAAATTTTTCAATTTAAATTTTTTTTTTATTTGTACTTGTACCATCATGACCCACTGTGAGCCTTATTTTGTTTCTTTTTATTGCAAAAACTTCAACATTTTATAGTCATGCGCCTACTTCCATCCCTACTTATGGTAACTAACAACCCCTAAAGCTATGCCAACTTTTGGACAAACATGAACTTAGCTCGTAAGTAGGCGCACTACTTATTATTGTTAGTTGCCGAATTTGGGTTGGAATTTGTGTTTTAGTAAAAGCCTCCCTTTGCATCAATGTTTGTTAATACATATAGGTGTGCATTACACCCACATACACATATATACTTTAGGGGGCTTTGTAATTGTTTCAAAATGTAATAGATATAACGCCATTTCCATGTGTTCACGTTTTTTATGGAAAACGCTAAAGCTTTGATGCATAAAGCACTCACTTTTCAGCACCATAAACAACTAAAAAAAAAATGTTTTCAAAGTCTTTATGAAACTTGCATAAGTTTTTAATTTGGAAAAGGGTAGAAGTATTCAAGGGCCGTTTTTAAACAAAACAAGTGCGCTTTTTATATTTTTGAAAGGGTCCGATATAACAGTGAAAAACGAAAGAGGACACCTTAAAAAAGTAAAGATTAAAGCTAAAAATGTGTGACCACAAAATAAAAAAACTTTTCCTTACTGCAACTAATTCTTTCATAAGAATCAGGGAATTTAGATGCTGGAACTAGAATCGGTATGACCACAGCGGTGTCCTAAGAAAACTGCCCGATGTAGATTCGACAAAAGATTATGATTTGCCTATCTTGAACTTTGACAATAGTTTTAAGATGAGGATACCTTCGAGAACGGATTGGTCAGGCGGTATGATTGTCACCTCGATATTCACTGACGGGATCAAGATGGATAGACGGATACATTCCCAATCCGTCTTCTGAACCCAACTGGTACCTTTCAAGCAGAGCTACTAGGAAGAGAAAAGGCCTTTTGCTGCCTATTGCAGAACCCTGTGGAGAGGTACGCATATTCTTAGACAGCCAAGTAATGCGTATGATGTTAGATTCACCATTTATATTCTCCAAAACTGTCGAAAACTGTAAGAAGGTGCAGCGAAATGCAGACAACTCAGCAACCATTGAGCAACGAAAATGCATGCGAATTCGCGTAGGCAGGTGCATCGTTAGAAATCGCTGAGGTTATCGCAGTACATCGAACGTTTACATCAATAAATAGTGAAATTCTTTACCTATCTCAAGAAAGCTGTTATTGAAAAAAAAGAAATCTATGGACTCATATACATAGGATCACCAAAAGAAATTGACAGGCTACAACAAAAAAAAAAATACAGAAGATTTACTAAAATTGCCTGGGAAAGATTTATTTAGGATGACAGCCAAAATCACAGTACTCTGGCTATTTGGCCCCAACGGTCAACCGTTTCCTCTGCAAATGGCGAGCCTTGCTGGTACCGAGATTTAGGGGGCTCGGTGCTGTCTGATCTAAGAGTGTTATCAAAATACTACATATATAACACAGACAGGGTTTATTGAACGAACTGGGCAGTAACTTTAAAATACAATATAATAAGAGGAAGTGCCTAAAAATTACGTCTAGATCGCTACTTGGGTCTGGTCTATGTGGCGTGGCAACACAGCAATAACCAACTTTTGTCTTAAATTTTCCAGAATTAATTTCAGGATGAGGAGCAGGAGATGGAAAATAATAGCTGATTTACATATGTGATACAGTTCCCTTCTATCTACGCCCTATCTAAGAATATAGCAGCCGGAACCGAAACCCGAAGGCGTGTTAGTTATATGTAATCGAAGTTTTAACGGTTTTTTATCGTTTAATTATCGGTGTGTTATCGACGAGATATGGCGTTTTATTTATTTCTTATGGAAAAGTTAGCGGTGTGTTTTTGACGAGGTATTTAAGAGTTATTGAATTGGTATTAAGGCGTAGCGAACTTGTTTTCGATAGTAATTTTTATTGATGAGTTATCGATTTTTTATCAAAAATATATCTATATTTTTTCCTTCATATCGTAGCCTGAAAGGAATTTGTTACGAAGGAATTTTCGCTGAGAAGCTTTTCAAGTACTTTGATGTTGCTATTCCCGGGACTTGAACACAAAGCTTCGGTGATGTATGGGAGCACGGTACCGCCACACTACTGTGGCCATCTAACTGATTACTAATATTATATTTTTATACTCAGCGTGTTTTGTACACAGAGTGTTATAACTTTGCTAACGTAACGGTTGATCGTAACGGCATAAACGAATCGAGATAGATATAGACTTCCACATATCAAAATGCTCGGGATGAAAAAAGGAACTGATTAAGCCATGTCTGTCCATCCGTCTGTTTGTGCACACGATGAATTGAGTAAATAAAAATGAGACTTATCATTGAAATTTGTATATGAGCGGTATCGGATGATAACCACGCCCACGTTTTAAATATATAACATTTTGGAAAACGAAAAATATCTGATTATTAAGTTAATAATACACCTAGAATGTTGCAATTTGATGTGTAGACTGATATTTAGACTTTTGATAACAATTTCAAAAATTATTTTAAAATGGACGTGGGACCGCCCACTTGTGGTAAAATCAATTTTACAAATATTATTAATCATAAATCAAAAATCGTTAAACCTATCGTAACAAAATGCGGCAGAGAGGTTGCCTTTACTTTAGTGAATGCTTTGAAGCAAGATTAACGAAATCCGTTAAGAACCAAGAGGTCGTAGACAAATAAAATAAGCTCTATATTTGCAAAAAAAGACCTTCATATCAATAGTATTTGTCTTCTTAAATGGAATTATAAAAGAAATAGGAAAAATTAAAATTTTTAAAATGAACGTGGCACCGCCCTTTTTATGATCAAGCAATTTTCCATGTTTATGGAGCCGTAATTCAAAGAAAAATTAGCGGATTGGAAGAAGGTTGAGTTACAAATATAGCATAAAACGTTTCAAGAAAAAATGGATGAGATCGGTTAAAGACCACGCCCACATTTATATAAAAGACTTTTAAAAGCGTCGTAGACGAATATTATAAGCTATATATATCGAGCCTTAACCGCCGAATTGGTGTAAGGGACAAAATATCGATTTTTTTTTTATTATCGAAGTCGATAGTGTTAGTCCTGATCTGTCATTTCCGAAAATTTCATAGTTCTATGTTTTACCGTTATAAAGTTATAGCAGAAACAATTTTGGTGTAAATGCGCAATACACTTTGTTTATATTTTTCCATGACCGCACATTGTTACTTACATCAAAAATATCTATTGTGCTTTGTTGCTTGCAGCAAAAAATATTTAATTCTAATAAAAGAAATGCGCTTCACGGAGATAAGTTATATATAAAATAACATAATAAATAGTTCTTTGTGCGAATAATGGAAGCTTTTGAATCAGAGGTAATTATTTTGGCTGCAAGCAATAGGAAAAATTATACCTTTCTATTTAGGGCTTAATAATAAATTAGTTTATCGTTGTTTTCTTTAGTTTGCAAAGATACATGCTCTCGTCCCCTATAGTGAAAGTGAGTCCAATACTTCCATTGATGATGAAACGTGCGTTGGTAATAGGGGCTTTAAAAAGTCAAAAGTTATCTGAAAAAAACCGAAAACAAGAGTCGGAAATCCACTGCCGTTAAACTGAATCCCTGTTTGAATAAAAATTGTGGAAACTCATGTGCGGACAAATTTACGGAATCAGATCGTGTGGCAAAAAACGAGTACTTCTGGGGTATGGGGAATAAAATAAGGCAGCGGGACTGTATACTTTCATGTACGACACGTAAGTGTATTAAAAGAAGAAAATCCGAAAATACTAAAAGGAAGTGGAGTTTTGAGTACACAATAAGTTTTAATAATATAAAACCAAAAGTATGCCAAAAGTGTTTGCTTCACACTCTTAATATATCTCAAAACATGCTAATCTATACTAGGAATAATACACAGTGTCTATAAACAACCAAAGAAGCTAACAAAAAATTAAAACCACACAATAAGTCTGATGAAAATAAAGTAGCACTTTTGAAATCTTTTATTACCCAAATACGCTTACTACAATGAAAGCATTTATGAAAGTGTGACAAGAAATGGTTATTGCTTTTTGTGGGGCGAAAAGGACGGAAAACGGGGATGTAATGAGATATGCACAGTAATTTTTAAGTACTTCAAACTCCTTGATAAAAAAGGAACGTATACCTTTATTAGCCTTTACTGTGACAGTTGTGCAGGACAAAATCGAAACAGAGCCATGCTTGCTATGTTCGCTTTTTTTTAAATCCTGTACAAATATAAAAACCATGAAAATAACCTTTCTGTTACCCGGCCATACCATGATGCCAGTCGACTCTATTCATTGTACGATAGAGTCGTTTACGCGCCAAAGAAATATTTGGGCTCCCAGCGAATTGTATACCTTTATTTCCAATGCGAGAACTAACCCAAAAAATTACGAGTGTATAACAATGGAATATTCCGATTTCAAAGACTGGAAAAACTTTGCGCGTACTATGTTCCCTACCTCAACCAAAATAGAGTTTAACTCTCTTCGATCTGCTATGTTCCAAAAGGATTCCTCTCTTAAGACTTTAAAGCATAGATACTGCAATAACTCACAGATAAAATAATACAATCTAGCTTCAATGCGTCAATCCAAACGCAATATTTTCATTAGAAACGAAGAACCCTTTTCTCTGTATGATAAGCCCTTGAAAATTTCTTTAAAAAATTTTAACGACTTAAAAAAACTTTGCGAAAAAGGCGCTATACCAAAACAGTTTCACAATGAGTTTTTAAATATGCAACAAAGCGCAACAATTACAGATGAGTTACTTGAAACTGACGAGGAAGATACATTTTAGGTATTAAATAACAAATAATAAGTTAATTTGTGAATTTCGGATTTTTTTTTTAATTTTGGCTAGCAATTGTTATTTACGGTCCCTGATATGCTTAAATTACTTTTAATGAACTATTCTTAATTTTATAAAATATACTGTAACGTTCTTTGAATGAAATAAAAGTTTATATGTAAAAAAACTTTATGATTATTTTGATGTAAGTAACATAACATTTCAGCAGCAGGTGGTGAGTGTGCCAGCGAAATTGATGTAAGTAACAAAAAACACAACTACGACTTATTTTAGCTACTGAAATTGATTGCGTTATGTACTTAGAGCACAACTAGGGCCGTTTACAAAATTTATTTCAAATTTTTTTGGTTATTAACAGAGATAATTAAAAAAAACCTCCCCCTGTATAATTTGTTATTTGTCCCTTACACCAATTTGGCGGTAAAGGCTCGATATGCGAAAAAATGTTTATATCGTTGGTCTTTTACTTTCTAAATGAAATTAAAACAAAAAGTTAGCAAATTTTAAAATATATGATAATGGGCGTGACAGTGCCCTTGTTTTGACTGAGCAATTTTCTATGTTTCAGAAGGCATAACTCAAAGAAAATTGACACAGCGAAATAAAATTGGGAATATATACTTTTTTTATAGGAAGTATTTCTAGTAAAGATGAACTGGATCGGTTAAGGACTACGCCCGCTTTTATATAAAAGAGTCGTAGACTAGAAGAATAAGGTAAATCTCGGCGAAAAATAGGTACACCCGAACTTAGAATCCTTCCTAAAATGAACTGCACAATTGAAACTCACGTTGAGTATGTATTGTGCGGTTACATCTCAGATTCCCTTACTTGCTTTAAATTCAATCTAATTTAATTAAATTTTCTAATTTGAGTTTAGTTCTAATACTGCAAAAAAGTAATGTATTAACATATGTAAATACAACCGAGTTTTGTAGTAAAAAACTGCTGCCTTAGTGAAGATTAAAACCTAAAACATTGTTGAAGCAAATTGAAGGCTTATTGACATGCTCAAAATTTAAACGTTTTTATTTATAACCAAATTGGCATCTGGAAATATTCAACGATACACCCATGTGTATATAAAGCCAATGCATATCTAAAGCAGGCGCCATAAATTAGAACACATATGTGCGTGTACATACATATGTATAAGTTTACATGACTGTTTGTTTGAAAAATTTCTAAAAATATACAAAATTCATTTCGTTGGCAGAATAAGTAGTAACAAATCGAATTATATGAATATTGAATCGTATTGAATCGCATTGAACAGAACAACTTTGGAGATCCAGCGTAGACATGTGGCCAAAACAATACAAAAACCAACTCATCAGCACAAGTGGAAATTGTATGGTTTTTGTTTACATTTTGCGCGCATACATCGGCGCTTTATGTTTGGCTATTTTTGGAATTGTACAATAATAACAAAAACGCTGCATATTACTGCCAAAATATAAACAAAGTGCATACAGAATACCGTAGATATACAAGTGGAAAATTGAATAATTTTGAAAATTCTCTACATGAACAAAAATTGTTTTGAGAAAATTCTTTTACTTTTGTTGTGATTGAAAGTATATGAGATAGGCTAATGAGAAAGAGAGTGATTATATTGAATTGAGGGAGGCAAAGTGTGATGTGTATTATTTGTTATTGGAAATTTTCTGCTATGAAACAGTTTTCTAACTAAACGCAATTATCGTTAAACTACGAATTGCAGAGGCATAGCTTATCCTCAATGAAAATATGACATTACTTTCGCTGCTAATGCTGGTTTATAGATAGAAGTATTTCACAGAGTTCAACATCCGGTGATATGACCGTCAAGGTGTAAATGCTCTAGTTCGAACTTTGAAGACAGCGGGTAAGAAAGATTAATTAGACCACTTGAAAATTTCTTATTTTTTTACAGTATATTATTAACTTGGTACCGAGAGTTTCTCTTCTGTTGAAATTACTTAATAAATTTGTTTTCTTGTTAAAAATACCAGTTGAAGTAATCACAATGCGATTAATTTTACCGAATGTCTGTTAGTTAGAGAACGCCAAATACTAGCGTAATTTCTTTAGGTGTAGAGTTTTTTTTTTAATGGACGTTGTGGCAGCGTGCTGCTCTCAAGTGGTCCAATGAAACCAGGATTACCTGGATACTTAGGCCCTATGTTTCAGTAATTAATTAAGCTAAGTATAAATTAAGTTTGCTTTAATTCCAGTTAAATTTAAACTCCAGTTAAACTACACAACAGTTTTTCAGTTACAGTTTAAAGCCACCTTTAGAGTTGGCTTATTTGTACTGCAACACTGATGTTTAAACGATTTTATTTAGCTTGACCCTGTGTAGCATTGTTTATGAATTTTGTAATTGATAAGATACATAGCGTACAACTTGGAATAAAGTTCAGAACCCAATGACAGTGCAATAAAAAAAAACTCCGTTAGGTCGATATATTTCAAAAAATCGCATTTGTGTCCGATTTGGCTCATATTTTAAAACATATTACATACAGAAATAGAAAGCGACCTATGAAAAAATTACCGCTAGGTGGCGCAAGGATCGATATATTCAAAAAAATCATATTTGAAAGGTAGATGCTACTCTTAATTTTTTAGTGGGCTTCCAATGTCAAAAAAAATGCAAGGCAGCACAGTTAACCACGCAGTTGTGTATTTAGGTGCAAATTGTTCGAGGAGCGAGGAGCATGCGTCGATTAAAGTCTTTGAAAAGATCATGTGTTGAGGAGTAAGATTTTAATAAATTTTCAGGAAAGAGTCCTTGAGAAATAATAGGTATAAGAAATAAAAATTAAAAACTTGAAAATAAAATAATTGAAAACAAAATTTTTAAATTAAACGATTTTTTTTGAAAACAATAATTACATTAAGTAATAATAATACTAAAAGCTAGAAAATAATTACATAGGTAAGTGCTAGGTACTAGTCACCACTCTCTTCATAAATCTAGGGTTTGATCAGAAAAATAAATAAAAGCGTTGAGCGCGTTTAACCCTTCCAGATCAGCCGCTTAAGCTAAGCTTAAGCTTTAGTTAAAGTAGATGGAAAAACTGCAGAATAAATTTAAACGTAGCTTAACTGATACACTAAGTTGAAGTTATACTGAAAAACTGGGCCTTATGGCATAAACATTTGCTTTTAATTTGAGTTAAATGATGTTGAAACTCTTGTCAAGGGTAACTGGAGTTTATGCTCACAAATAAGAGGTAGCTTAAATTAATATCAGCTCTTTGCGGACCCATTTTCGGCCCCCTGCCGTCGTCATATCGAAGTTTGTATCACCATACTCTTTTTCAGCTTGTATAAAATTATACTTAAATATTGTATTTAAAACAACACATTTACAAGAATGAAGTGAATTCAGGTGGGTGGCATAAGGTCAATGCCCATAAGTTCATTTTCATTACTTCAAATGGTTATAAGATCAGTTGGCCATTTCATATGGTCATAACTATAATTGAACTTGTGACCATTCAAAATGGTTATACAGTCAATTGGCGTTATGTCGGTTGACAGATTTCAGTTGGCTATTTCACAAGGCCATCACTTTAAGAAGACCTGTGACCATTAGAAGTGGCATTTCTCCAACATTCACTTATTCCCTAGCATATCGTTTTTTATCTTCTCTATAATCAAGTCGTTTATTTATATCGTCCAATTACTTATTATAAAGAATTAGCTGATTAAGCTCATTAAAGGCAAAAAGTTATAATTAAGTACACACAAATTTATATAGAATACAATTCACTCCCACTAAATCTTTCTTTTAATTAAATATTTCCATGGGAACAGTTGATATGACTAGCCTTAATCTAAAATGTAAATGTAGCAACAAAAAATGCTATGTAAAGATTTGATGAAAAATAATTATATACATACATACATGTACTCGCATCTTTTAATATTTATTTTATCCACGTGCGTCAAAAGAGATGCAAAAAAAAGAAAACAAAAACAACCACGCATTTTACAAACCTATATACAGGCATAGTGGATACATCTCTAGGAGAGCATGATGCTTTTGCATTTTGAATTTCTGAGGGTGGAATTTGATAACCCAGAATAGAAACCAGAAACTTCTAACCAACAAAGTTCAAAGTAAAATAAAATATTGAGTAGCAACTTAATAAAAACCAATGTGACCCATTGCTTAACATAAGTCCGAGAATGAGAGTGCATAGAGTGAGTCATAGATTGATATACATATGTATGTATGTACGTGGAATAGTGCAGTCTTATACTGACTTATATCGCAAAACTTGATTATCGAAGCAGGAAGCCCGTTGTTAGCCAATTAGATACACACGCATACACACTAACACATAAAGAGTATAAAAAAAGTAGTACTTGTGTGACGTTAACAACAAGAGAGCAGTGAACTTTTAGTTGGTATTTACAACAATATTGGGGTAGTTGGAAGTAGTGTAGCAGCCAGGGGGTGATAAGCTGCATACAAAGGCATTGAAGTTCAATGAACACGATTTGGGACTAAGGGACAGCAATTATATTTTTTTTGTCTCACGTAGTAATAATATCGAAATGATTTGAGATATTTTCTAGGCAAAGTTTTTCTTATAAGTACGCACATAATAAGAAAGACTGACTTTCGATTACATGGTTTCATTTCTTTGATGACACTATTAGCTTATTCGTTAAACTTAGTAAGTTGGTATATATAAATAGCCACGAATATTACAGAGGAAAGAAAAATGTACACAGAAGTCATATAAATGCAATAGCACCAATCACCCTGGAAAAACGACACTTACCTAATTGAGTAAAATTTTAATTTAATTAGTAAGAGTTTCATATTTATATATAAACATTTTCATTACTTTGACGTACGGTTGAGTTAGTTTGAAGCGGCTGCCCGAGGCCGCATTTATAACAGCGAATTTAGGAATGTTATGATGCCACGAAAATACACCATTATCATTCCTCTCCGAACCATTTTGAGGACCTGATAAAGTCTATCCTTTATCCTTGATCTCATATTCCACGATCTGATTATCGTTGATTATCCAAAAACGGAGCTTCCGGAAGTCGCTACCTTGTGCCACTTAGCGTCGAGTAGTTCAGAGGAGCCACCGTTTCCTACTTTTCATTCTCCCGCAGCAAAGACGAAAAGGCGCTCCTAACCTTTCGCTCTAAAGCTATGTAGCCTACCTATAAATTACCCAGTTAGTACTCCTACAAGTTTGAACATTTTATTCCTATTTAAAGCGTAAACGGGACGGAATCGTTTAGGATCCCATTTTGACCACGTTTCCTTCGATGTCTGACACCCCAGTATTTGTAGCCATCTTTCGTCAGTTTGACGGTGCATGTATTTCTTTAGCATTAGATTTCATGTGGCAAGGGGCAAACTTAAGCGTTCTTTGTCTGGAAGTATCTGTCTGTTCATCAACTCCTTTAGCATTATCCTGCATGTGGTAACGGGCATACCTAAGCGTTATTTGTCAGGAAAAACTTGCCGGGTCGTATCCTATCTGGCAAGTTCGTCTGCCATGCTATTTCTATCGATAACCCTGTGGCCTGGTGCACACGTCAGGTGTACACGATTCTATTGGGGCCATCTTTTGAAGAGATCGGCGAAAGTTTAGTGTTAGTTCAGAATTGAACGAGTAGAAGCCAAGAGATTTGATAGCAGCCTGGCTGTAGCTGACGATAAAGATTTCATTGATGATATTTTGTGCCCCTATTCAAACATCCGCTTCGACGATGTCTGATACTTTACCTCAAACATACTATAGTGATCGTGTTATATACTTGTTATATGGCAACCCTTTAGCTATAAGTTCTCAAGCTGTAATATTATAAGGAAATTAACAATAAACCAGTTGGATACACACGAGCAAGCGAATAACTCATGGCGCAGCCGGTATAAAAACTAATGGTGAAAACAAGAAGTGAAACAAAAAGTACGATAAAATCAGAGGATTCTGAGGACAGCGAAGAGTATCAAGAAATGGCTATAAATAATATAAATAATTTTGACGTAATGTGGCCGAAAACTGGCGCGTTTTTAAACAAAATTTTGAGATTTATGCTATTGCGATTGAATTGGATTGCAAGAAAGATCCACAGAAGGTGGGAATATTTTTAAACGCCTGCGGAGCGGAAACATTAGAAATTTTTAATACATTAGGTTTGTCTGATGCGGACAAGAAAATTTACAAAACGGTATTTGAAGCTATTGAAAACTATTGCACACCAAAGAAAAACGAGGTGTATGAAGCATTCAGGTTTAATTCGAGACGGCAAGAGGAAAACGAGCCCTTTGACTCATACTTGTTAGATTTGCGTAAATTGGTAAAAAATTGTGGATATGCTGACGCAGATAGGATGATTCGTGATAATATAGTTACGGGCACAAACAGTAATAGACTCCGTAAAAAATTACTAGAACAAAAAGATTTGACTTTACCTAAAGCAGTAAAATGGCAAGAGCAGCCGAAATAGTAGAAAAACATGCAAATGATATGCAAAAACAATATAACAGCACTTCAGTAGATGCTGTTAACGCAAAGTCTAAGCAGTGCGCAAATTACGGCAGAGGCATTCCAATGCCCTTGGAACAAGTAGCGAAAAAAGAACAGAGAAGCCGGCAAGCAAAGAGAGTGGTGAGCGAATATTAACATGCAAATTTTGTAAAGGCACACACGAAATTAGGAAATGTCCAGCATTTGGGCAAAAATGCAAAAACTGCGGCCGTTACAATCACTTTAGCATTGCTTGTTATGCTTCAAAAGTGCACGAGTTAAGAGAGCCCACTATGCAAGCAGACGAAGACGACGAAATTGTTTGACATGACATTGCTGGGTCATTTGTTCATCGAATGAGATGGTATGAGAAGATTCGCGTTAATGATTGCTTACTCAATTTTAAGCTAGACACTGGCGCCGATGTTAATGTTTTGCCGTATAGATACCTAAAACACATTAAAAATGCACAGCTCAAAGAAGGTGGCATACCACCAAAAAGTTATAGTGGTGCGGACTTAAAATATAGAGGCGTTGTAGACTGTGTTGTTATGTGCAGAAACGAAGTGACGTTGTTGACATTTGCTGTCATCGACACTAAGTTTGAGCCTCTTTTAGGACTGGAAGCATGTGAACGTTTACACTTGATAAAAAGAGTTAACTCAATTGAACAAACGACAAAAGAGCATTTTATTGCAAAAAATCGAGACATTTTTGAGGGTTTGGGATGTTTTGTACAAAACCTGGAAATCAAAGTGAAAGCAGGTTCGATTCCAATTGTAAAGCCAGCAAGACGAATCCTATTATCATTGAAGTCACGTGTGCAAAAAGAACTTAGTGAAATGGTTCAGCGTGAAATAATTGAACCAGTGGATGGTCCAGTCGAACGAGCATCGAATTTGGTAATTGTGGAAAAAAAATCAGGCAAGCTTCGCCTATGTATTGACCCACAAAATCTAAATGCCGATATTTTACAGGAAAATCATACAATTCCAACATTTGAGTCAATATCGGCACAGATTGCTAACAAAAAATATTTCACCGTGCTAGATTTAAAGCAAGGGTTTTGGCAAATTGGGTTAAGCGCCAAGTCTAGCGAGTTGTGCACATTTAATACCCCATTCGGATGTTTTAGGTATAAGCGCATGCCTTTTGGGATTAAAATTGGGCCCGAAGTGTTTCAAAAATATAATGAAAGAAATTTCGAAGGTATTGAAAACGTAGTAGTGTTCATTGATGACGTTCTAATAGCAACAGATACGATCGAAGAACATGTTCAGGTTTTACAAAAAGTTGTCGAACGCGCAAGAGAAATGAATGTTAAATTTAATTTAGATAAAATACAATATAAAGTTACTCATGTGAAATATTTGGGTAAGATAATAAGCCATGATGGTATCAAATGCGACCCAGATCGCGTTAAAGCTATAATGAAAATCGAACAACCTAAAGACAAAAAGATTTACAAAAACTGCTGGGGATGGTTAATTATATGAGGGAATACATTCCAAACCTATCCGAAATTTCGCAGCCACTAAGGGAACTGTTAAAAACGTCAGTTGTTTTCAAATGGCAAACGGCCCACGAAAACTATTTGAAACTGGTCAAGAATATGATTGCAAATGCTCCCACGCTAAAAACGTTTGACGAAACTAAAAATATCACAATTGAAACAGATGCATCGAAATTCGGTCTTGGATGTTGCATTATCCAAAATGGAAAACCTGTTGCATTTGCATCAAGGAGTCTTACTAATGCCGAAATTAATTATGCACAAGTTGAAAAAGAATTGCTGGCTGTTGTCTTTGCTTGTAGAAAATTCCATTATTATATTTATGGTCGTAACGTGACAGTTAAAAGCGATCACAAACCGCTGGTAGAAATAATGAAAAAAGATTTCTGTAAAATTCCATCTGCAAGACTCCAACGAATGAAACTGAGTTTGATCAAATATAATATAAATTTAGTCCACATACCAGGAAAATACCTGTATATTGCAGATTTTCTATCCCGCTATTACGATAAAGAACACACCTCGCAAGAAATCGACGATTTGAATGAGTTTGTTCATTCAATCAATATTACGAATGGGCTAATGGAAAAATTTAGAAAATCATTACAAAATGATAATTGTTTAGCCGAGTTGAAGAAGTGTTTAATAAACGGTTGGCCAAAAGACAAACGAACGCTTTCGGCAAATACAAATTTTTTTTGGAAGCTTCGAAATGAGTTGTATATTGAAAATGACATAATTTTCCTGAATGACAGAGTTGTAGTCCCGCTGGACTTGCGTGAGAGCATTCTCGCTCAGTTACATTCTGCGCACCTAGGAATAGAAAAAACAAAAAAAGAGCCCGTAGTCTGGTATACTGGCCAAAAATCGAAGAAGATATTGAAAAACTAATAACGAATTGTAATGTATGCCAAAAGTATCGTACTTCAAATGTTAAAGAGCCCATGATTACACATGATGTCCCAGCGTTGCCATTCAATAAGCTTGCAGTTGCCATTTGTGAGTATGGATCAAAAATATATCTGATTGTTTCTGATTATTACTCTCGTTACTTGGACATCTTACCAATGTCATCGAAAACTGCTGCCGAGTGCATAAGAAAACTTAAAATTTGTTTTTCGAATCATGGTATACCAATAGAAATAGTTTCTGACAACATGCCATTCAGTTCTTTTGAATTTAAAAAATTTTGTGAAAAAATTGGCACGAAGTTGACAACAACGAGCCCGGGGTATCCTCAGGCGAATGGGTTTGCAGAAAGGTATGTGGCGATTGCCAAAAATTTAATAAGAAAGTCACAAGAGAGCAATGGCGAACTTTGGTTAGCATTACTCGAATATCGTAATACTCCATTAAAAGATATAAATGCATCGCCAACAAAGATTCTAATGAGCAGAAAAACGCGCACTCTGGTATTAGGGAAAACGGATGTGTTTCGACCACAATTAGTGCCCAATATACAACCAAATATAAAAGCCAAAAATAAGATATCGAAACGGTACTACGATCGCAATGTAAGGCCGAACCAGTCATTCCTTGAAGGGGAAGAAGTGTGGTATCAGCATCACAAAAAAGGTTGGATAAGAGCAACAGTTATCAGTATCTGCAATGAGCCACGATCGTATTGGATTCGCATAGAGGATGGTACAGTTCTCCGAAGAAACTCGAAATGGTTGCGCAAACGAATTTGCGTCTAATATAAATTCCTATATTTTACTAAATATTATAATGATTACCAAGCCTTCTTATTTCTTATTACTAAATTTGTTTGAAATACATTATCTTAAAAGGGGAGATGTTATATACTTGTTATATGGCAACCCTTTAGCTATAAGTCCTCAAGCTGTAATATTATAATGAAATTAACAATAAACCAGTTGGATACACACGAGCAAGCGAATAACTCAGATCGAGTAGTCTGAAGGAGGGTTGGAGGTCGAGGTCCCTTGAATAGATTTCGCCTTCAACTCTGCCGTTTAGTTTGTAGCTGTCGCACATAGGTAGATTTTAGGCATTTAGGCGGCCATAATTGAATTTCTGAAAGTTGCTACAATTACAGAAAAAAGCACTCCCACAGCTTAAGAATAGACAGGGGAACAATAATTCTGCCCCTTCCCATCCATCGCATATCTGGCGTTAGCTGTCAAGTAATCGGAATTAAGCTATTTCTGAAACGCGTGTTATGTTTTTTTTTAACCTATGTGAAATCACATGTTTTAACGTGAATATTCTAAGTTCCAAGACAATTAAATTGAGGAATTGTGATGGATTCTGATATTTCAGGTAAACACTAACATTATTAATGGTGTGTATGTTTTTTAAAAGTTATAAATTGATAAAGAGCCTATTTTATTTAGGATGTTAAACTTTTTTTTTTTTTTTGATTTTTGGTGTTCAAAAGCAGTTTTGTTATGTTTCCAAGTCCGTCCAAGTGAAAATTAGTTTTGAACATGGTACTTGGCACAATTAGCTTGCCAACTGCATAAAATTTAGCTGCAGATACTTGCTGATAGGGGGTTAGGTAGGGGGTTTGATACACCCTTGTTGCTGTACAACATGAAAAATAGCCTCACTGCGCAGGTATTTTTTAGTGTTACACAGTGTAATATCTATTCGAATATAACCGATTAGTTATACATATTATTATAATTTTTCATAAAACCTATAAAAATTTACCCTAGATAAAGACAGAACTAAGTTATTACACTTCTTGCTGTACAGCAAGAAAAATAGCTTTACTGCGCAGAAATTTTTTAGTGTTACACAGTGTAATATCTATTTTTTTTTAATATAAGCGCTTAGTTACACAAATTATTATAATTTTTCATTTATTAAACAGTTTTAAGAAGATGTAGGCAATAAAATATTTTTGGGCGCCTAAAACTTGAAAATCTACCTATGTGTGTCAGTAGTATATATGAATATTACTCATGTGAGGTGTACACGGTTTCATTGGGCCATCTCTTGAAGAAATTGGCCACAGTTTAGTGCTAGTTTAGAATTGGATGAGTAAGAACCAAAGGATTTGATAGCAGCCTGGCTATCGCTGAAGATAAAGATTTCTCTATCGATATTGTGTGTTCATATCTTAACTGCGAATTCCATATAGGCTGATACTTCCACCTCGAAGATATTGCAGCAGTTTTAGGAAATTTTTTTCTGAATTTAGTAATTAAAAATAATTTGGGACGACAGCAATACAAAAGAGGAGTGTGTTAAAAACAAGCGCAGCTGATAATAAAAGATCTAATGCGGTGGTGGATATTGATACTAATATTTTGTGACCCATTGACATCCTTATAACCAGCAATAGAACTGAGTATTTTCCTGTAGTTCGCAATAAATCAACAAAAAGGAGAAGAAAAAAAAACTACAGCAAAGAGCAAATTTAACAGTTCTCTGTAACACATAAAGCTACATACATAGTTTTACGGCAATAAAAATGCGTAGCAAAACAAAATCGACGAAAAAAAGCAAGTAAACAAAAAACGGAGAACAAATAAGGCTATAATCCCAAACAAGCGACGTCCGCCAGTCGTAACTGGCTTTTAGTGATTAAATGACGCCATCTGTAATTGGCAGAATGTAGTCAAACTAAAGAAATTATATTTATAGATATACCAGAAAATAAAGGGAAGGTACTATATTGTGTAGGAAAAGAAACATTTATAAAAAAATAAAAAAAATAAAAACATAATACAAATTAAGGCCAAGCTTCTCTTCGCAGTTGTTTCATGCTACCTTTTAATTTTTACTACCGATTGGCGAGACTAGACCTACGCGTTTTATGTCGAACGACATTTGCACGTAGATCATCATTTGCCTTCCATCAGCTTTTCATGCCAGCAATTCACTGGGAGTATGTGCCAAAAAACTGCCTAGGGGCGACCAAGCTTATAACTGTTTTCTTTTTGAAATAATTTCTAAATGATGATAATCAAATTGTTATACTTTGGTAGTTTCGTCGGCTTAAAACTGGTAACAACCGATACCAAAAATTTATTGTTTATATTCGTTTTATTATTGTTTTTGCATTATTATCGTCAAGTTTCCGATTTGTTATCAGGTTGCTATCGGTTTGTTATCAGCTTGTCGCCGTCTTCTCATTGGTTTCTAATCGGCTTGTTATCGATTTTTTCACATGTTTCATCGATTTTGTATTGAAGTTTTATCGGTATCTGTTTCATAACAAACCGATGAGTCGTCGTTAAAAATCCGATAAGAAATCGATAACTTTCGATTAGAAATCTATACATTTTCGATAACAAAATCGATAGTAGTCCGATAGGAAATTTCCAACAATCCGATAACAAATCTATAACATTTTGATAACATATCTAAAATTTTCATTGATATATTGATTTCGATTACAAACTGATAGTTTGTCGACTAAAAATCGATTTTATTTAATTTTATTTAATTTTGTTTTATTTTATTCTATACTTCTTTATTTTATTTTAGATTATTCTATTTTATTTTATGTATGATTTTATTTTTTTCAATTTAATTTAATTTTAGTTTATTTTGTTTTATTGAATTTAATTTTATTTTATTTTATTGAATTTTATTTTTTTATTTTATTTATTTTATTTTCACCGTTTTTAATTTTATTTTTTAGGTTTTATTTAACTAAATTTTATTTTGTTTTATTTTTTTATTTCCTTATGTTTTATTTTATTTTAATTTATTTCATTTCATTATTTTTTATCTTAATTTATTTATTTAAATTTTTTTGTTTAGCTCCATTTGGTTTTGCTTTAGTTTATTTAATTTATTTTTTTTTAATTTAATTTTATTTTATTTTACTTTATTATATTTCAATTTATTTTTCTCGATTATTTTTTAATTTATTTGATTTATTTCTTATATTTATTTATTTTGTTAAATTTTTATTTATTTTTTGAATTTCAATTCATTTTATTTTATGTTATTTTATTATATTGTATTTTATTTAATTTTAGTTAATTTTTCTTATTTTATTAAATTTTATATTATTTTACCTTATTTTATTTAATTAAAATTTTTAATTTTTTTTATTTTGTTTTATTTTTTTTTTATTACGCTTAATTTTTTTTATTTTGTTCTATATATTTTTTTAAATTTCATTTTAAACTATGTTCTTTTTTTATATTTTACTCCATTTTATTTTATTTTATTTTATTTTTACATTTTATTTTACTTTATTTCATTTTATTTTATTTTATCTTTTTATTTTATTTTGTTATATTTTCAACATTATTTTAAACTATTTTGTTTTATTTTATTTTATTTTATTTTAATTTAATTATTTTTTTCATTTCGTACACTTCTATATATCACATAAATTTATAGGGAAGATATTAGAATCAACAATATCCTGTAAATTCTATAATCATTATTTGGCTTTTTATCTCCCACAAAACAGTAATGTATTCATCTCTACGTGCACTGGTATGTATAAAAATTGTGTATAAGTTTAGACACTTCAGCTCTAATATGGGTGACATGCTGTACGCTCATATCAACTCAACCACGTACGTTGTTCCCACATTACGCTACAGTTACCATTTATCTTACATTATATATTACTACATACATTATACCAATAGTATTGCTACGCTTGCATTTCATTCTTCATATATCGCCCTATCGCAAACCGATATCAAAACTGTGACCAACTTAATAAACGGAAAAACGAAAAACTTACTGTTTCTCCAACAAACAACTACCACGCCCACTTTATCAACAACAGGCCAACAAACTACTTGGTCTCGTGCCTAAATTCCAAAATAGATCCTGGAGTCACAATAGAGAAGAAAGTTGATTGGCTTAGACACGTTTTTTCCTTAATAGTAAATTTATACAAAAATTTGATTATTATTTTTTTCTTATTCGAGAATTCTTTAATCTCCCATATAACAGTCACGTGTCACATGCCACGTAAAATCACATGACCTCATTTCCCTAAGTAAAAAAAAATACAACAGAATAACCTCATTTCAGTTTAAAAGTAAAAAAACACAAAACCATTAACTCAATAACAATTTCCTTTCAAGTTGATATAAACAATTTACTACAAACAACATTTTGGTTAATGCAACAGCGACAAATACAATTTGTCACATAAACTTAATGTACGCTCAAAGTAATTACCTTTGGCATATATTTTAATATATACAAGCACATAACCATTTGCCTAATTGATCCCCCTTTTATAGTGGAAAAATTGAATTTTCACATAATTCTTGCATTTCACTACTTAATTAATTTCAATTAAAGTTACATAAGCAGCAACACCTCGTCATTATTAAACAGCAGCAAAACAACAAAAACACCAAATCAAGCAACCAGTCAACCAAACAACGAACCAAACTACACAGAAATGAAGCAGTTAAGCACTTGTGATATATAGTTGTTTTTGTAATTGTAACTTTCATACAAAAATTTTGGCGTGTCACACAGGTGTCGTGCTGCGGTGACGATGGCACACGTTCAAACTTACATACTTACACATCACGCAGCACGTGAAATTACCAAAAAAAAAAAAAAACATAATAATAAAAAGAGAAAGTATTGGTAAATAAATTGAAAAGCGCATTGTTGATGGAGGGCAAGAGTGCCAGTGCACTGAGGGTACAAAAATAGATGCGATATTGTGTTGAAAATGGTAAAATTTATGGACAAATTGGTTGAGCGCCAATGAAGCGCTGCCAATTCAACTAAAGTTGCACAAATTATGTGTGTGTGTGCGTGCGTGTGGCGTGATGCATGTGGCAAATTTCCTTAATTGAGTGTGATGCCGTAGATGTGCCTGTACAAGATGTGCAATATAATGGTTGCAAAAGTGGTATAGTCATATGATCTTCCACAACTAGTCTCGCAAGCGTTTCAGATTACCATCACTTTTTGCAGTGATTTTTACATACAAACATAGACAAAATAGTTGACTTTTCATCAAGGCGAATTAATTACAGGTGTTGTTATCCCATCAGATAATTGCTTCTTCTTGATAATTTTTCATACAGCGTCTTGTACTACAACATGTCAGTTAATCGAAATCAATCAAAATTTTCCTTTGACTTGAAATTCTTCCGCACGGCGAATTGGTTGAATTCGCTTTGCCACCACCTAGTATAGATTCGCCTTGCTTTTCATAAAAACAAAATTGTTCGAATATTCAAACGCATTTACTAATGACCTGACATTGACTGACAGGCATGGTTTGTTGTGGTTGTTACAAACGCTTACATCCCTGATTTTGTTTTGTGTTGACGCAGCGGAAGCACAAGGGTAGTTACTACTAGGTATTATTTGACGTAGTAACATTTTTACATGCATATCAATTTGCATGAAATCGTTAACATAACATAAAAGTTCACTTTAATTATTTTATTTGTTTAGGGGTTGATTATGCTAGAAAATAGTAGCGCAGATTTTTCTAGCACAGCAGCTAGGTTACCATGGCGGAACTATATTAGGTGGCAGCATGGTGACATACCTACATACATAAATAAAAGTTTCATGTACTTTGTTTTTGTAAATTCGATGGACTAATGTCAAAATCGTACTACGTTGGAAGTTGATGTATCAAATCAAATAAAAGAGTACAAATCAGCTGTCCCATGTTGCCACCTTGTATAGTTCCGCCATGTAATTTACTTTTCATTTTCTAAGGCTACGTATATGTTCTCTCTCTCTCTTTGTATCTCTCTCTCTCTCTTAGTTATTTATAAAAACACAAGTACGAAGGTCAGTGTCTTCTCAACAAGCGAATTTTCTCTTAAAATCAGTTATTTCTTTAAAAATAGAGGTTTTTTAAGAGAACCATTAGATAAGGACAGTTCTAGCGTCTGCTGCACTACTCGACGTGACAATGAGCGACAAAGTTGATAAAATAGGCATAAATGTGTCGCGTAGTGTAGATCTCCTAGGCGTTTCCTTAGCTTTAAACCACGGCATCATAGCAACGATTACTGTGGCCGCGGTACTGCTAACATATGATAGATTTCGCAATTTCTTATTGACTTGGCTGGATAGCAAAATTGTGTGACCGTTATAATGTTGTAAGCTTTTATATGTTTTCGGGATTTCATCGTAGTTATATGTCGGGATTTGGTAGTATTTGGAACTGTCGGTATTTAGCCGGGTCAGGATTGTGTGTTTCGGGATTTTGTAAGTCGCGATTGTTTCATACGCTAATATTGTAAATTTAAAAATGTGCGCATAATCCTGAATTTTACTGAAACTGAAAATAGCTTCATCAGCCTTAAGAGACTTTCCGAAGGTTTTGGAGAGTGTTGTCAATATTGATGGTCCTTTGCTTGATATAGATCCGTATATTCCGGCAACATGAAACATTAAGATACAAGCTCGACCATCTCGGGTACGGAAGCGAGTTAGCACCGCATAACGAAATAGATCAACTGCATTAATTTTTTTGTGTTTCGTGAAAGGAGGAAATACTTTATCCACTGACCGGGACATTTAAGCCTCACTGCGAATCTCCGAGTGTAGAACTCCCTTCTTCCATGAAGGGCTACCCACTAAAACCTAACCTCCCACGGCCCGCGCAAACCCCCGTACCTGGGACCGCGTTTAGCATTACTTCGGAAATACTGAATACATGGAAGCTTATAAAAAGCATGATGATACTCTACATATGCATCACAGTTTTTTTTCTACTACTTGATCTGGCCATTGCTAAAGTAGCCAGCTTGTCAACTAGCCCTACTATGACCGTATATCGCGCGGTATTTGAATAAAGCCTTCTCCACACTGGGCCACCATGCGAAGTAAACCTATCGCAGCAAGGGACGGTGCTGCCACGAGTGGATTCATAAGCCAAAGTGAGGGAACACAGAGACTCCGGTATTCTAAAATGAGCAAACGCTTCGAGTTCGGTTGTCACCAATAAGCAACGAAGCAGTTTCTTAGTTTCTGACAGTGGCGATAATACCGTGATATATATTTGTTTAAACGCACTCTTAACTCTAATTTTACCACTTTGGCTTTGTTTTGTTTATGCATTCATAACAACAAATTCTAGCCCTTATTCTTTGTTCATCTAACGGAAATTCGAATTGACTAAAAAACCTGTTTTCGTTCACATACTCAAAAATAATACTACGAATAGGTGCATATTCGTTTAAACGCAGCAATTTTATTTTTAAATGTTTATTCATTTATTAAATGTTTACCAATTAGCTGGTCCCCCATTTTTATTAATGGCTTCATATATTCAACTGGGTATCGACTTGGCTAAATTTTGCAGCAGCATACTGCCTAAATTTTCCAAGTTTTTTAATAGCCAAATTTAACTCTAATTCAGTTCTTTAAAGGTGTCCGTGGACTTTTTGTCCATAAATTTTGCTCTACAATGTTCTTCTACCGGCTTCGAATCGGGACTGCATGCAGGTCACTTCATAAGTGGAATGTTGTGTTCTGCAAGCCATTTGAAAAGCCCCTTAAAAAACATGAATGGCAGCGTTATCCTGTTGAAAAATTCTGTCTTCATCCATTTTATCATTTGAAAATCAAACGAGAGCATCGTCCAAGAACTCCTTATAAACTTTGGAGCTCATTTTAGGGGGTGCGGGGTATTTTTTCCTTTTCCTCTCGATCAAAATGCCGCCCACACCATTGTTCGTAACAATGACGACCGTTTGTTAATAAAACACTTCGGCGGTGCCAGCGTTATGGTATGGGCGGCATTTTTATCGAGAGGAAAAGCAAACATTTGCATCGCACCCCCCAAAATGAGTTCCAAAGTTTATAAGGAATTATTGGACGATTCTATCGTTTGATTTTCAGATGATAAAATAGATGATCTGATGGTGTGGGCGGCATTTTCATCGATAGGAAAAGGAAAAAATGCCTCGCACCTCCTAAAATGAGCTCCAAAGTTTATAAGGAGTTCTTGGACGATGCTCTGGTTTGATTTTCAGATAATAAAATATATGAAGACATCATTTTTCAACAGGATAACGCTGCCATTCATGTTTCTAAGGGGTATTTGAAATGGCTTGCAGAACACAACATTCCACTTATTAAGTGCCCTGCATGCAGTCTCGATTCGAAGCCGGTAGAAGAACATTGCAGAGCAAAATCTATGGACAAAAAGTCCACGGACACCTTTAGAGAACTCAATTAGAGTTGAATTTGGCTATTAAAGAAGCTTGGAAAGATTTAAGCAGTATGCTGCTGCAAAATTTAGCCAAATCGATACCCAGTTGAGTATATGAAGCCATTAATAAAAATGGAGGACCAATTAACTGGTAAAATTTAATAAATGAATAAATATTTAAAATTAAATTTGCTGCGTTTAAACGAATATGCACCTATTCGTAGTATTATTTTTGAGTATGTGATGATAAGAGTACAACAACAACAACGAAAACAGGTTTTTTAGTCAATTCGAATTTCCGTTAGATGAACAAAGAATAAGGGCTAGAATTTGTTGTTATGAATGCATAAACAAAACAAAGCCAAAGTGGTAAAATTAGAGTTAAGAGTGCGTTTAAACAATTATGTAGACCACAGGTATTCTTAAGAGCGGATATCTTTCGAATCTGAATATCTGGAAAAAGGAAGATGCTCAATGCCATAGTCAGAATGTTGCGGGACAAACCAGATAAGCCGCTACCACTCTTCGATTACGCAGATACAATGGAGAAGAAGAAGTTTCTCTAAACTTTGAAAGGTAAGAGCGGATTATCATTTGTGATGAAGTCGGAGAACGCCCTGAACTTGTTGCAGTATCAAAACAGTAATCTACCGATATGGAACTGGAACGGGGTTTGCATATGTCCGTCCTCAAAATATACAGGGAGGCGGAGTATATGTATGTTGTACCCATAACAAGAAAAAACGTAGTCGCAAATCCCGAAATGTAGGAGGCACTAAAAATGCGGCGACTCTTAAAGATCAAACTCTAACAAAATAAAGTGAGGTAGAGCGTACTGACCTCTACAATAAGAAGAGTGTGATGTGGTTTTCATATACTACACACCGGACATTTTTTGAATATGTAATGGTACTGTTATTAAAACAATTGGCTCAATCAGCCCCGATGCAATGCACCTCGTTGTTAACATTGTATATGTCCTTCGTCACCAGGTCAACAGGTAGAGTGTACAGAATGGCATACAGTAAAGCTATTGGGACTTCTTTCAAAGCTCTCGTAGTGCTAATAATTGATAAATTGCATATCTTATCTTTTGAGGTAGGTTTTTTTTATCCTACCTGTGATGCTGACGGAGAATAAGGAAGGAGGTTGGGGTCAATTATAGCGAAAGAGGGATAGCTGGCGCGACTGGTTACGAAACGACCAAAATCGCATAGGTTGATTAGCACTTATTAATTATAATGGGTTATTTTTTGTGTGACTGCCCGCAAACAACTACTCGAAAGTATAAGATAGGCTTAATAATCGCTCTTAATATCCAATGAGGGAGAGAAGGCGATGGACCCAAAGAATATCGCAGCATTCTTTTACATGCATAAAGTGACGATGAAACTTTTTCAATCTCTCATTCACGTTCAACTTCCAAACCAACTTACTGGCTAGTATACTTTGTGCAAGATATCTCCTAACTTAAGCCCGGGCCAACCTGGTACCTTGTACCTCTTAGTAAAAAAAATCGTATCCATCTTCTCCGCCTTGGCACTCAACCTGTCATTAGATACCTAGGTATATATATTACGATTCGCCCGATCCGTCAAAGATCTAATTGTTCGAAGGCACTTCCCACTTATGACAACTGCAACGTCTTCTGCGTACGTCGCAAGTTTGACGGCATATACATATACGCCTTATATGTCTAGGAACCACAAATTCTAAAGCGTTCCTTGAAGCGGATAACAAATATATAATTTTCTTTCGTTGTAGTGCAAAAAAATATAAGCAGCTCTAGATTTTCAAACGCATTTTCATAGACGCATATCGTTAGCTTAATGTGAGAATGTGCTAAGTCACTTTTTTTGATAAATTGTATTTTAATGCAGTTTTAAAACTGAATTCAAAACACATCGATCACAAAAAAAATATTTTTATTTTTCAGTTTTACGTGCTGTGGGCAATGATGAGTAAATGTGCTAAGTCGTCAGCTGTTAAAAAGAATGTGCTAGGTCAGCCTGTCGATAATATCTATCTGAATTACTAGTCATTTCTTTGTGGGCGCATTTTATTTATTTATTTAATTCATTCAGTCTAAGAGTACATGCTTTGGGGAGTGTTACCGATGTTAATGGTTCTTTGCCACATATAGATCCGGAACGTTCCGGTAACAAAGCGCTATTGTGGTACTCGCCCGACCCTCTCGGGAACGATTTATATGACCACATTAAACCTTCTAGGCTATACCGCCCTCCGCACCCCCTAGTTCCATGAGGAACTTGGGGTCGCCAGAGCCTCGGCTGTCAATGAAACAGAATTCGCCACGGGTAGGTGAGGTTGACAAATGGGTTGGAGATGCTGTATATTGTGCTGACAACCCCTTGAGAGGATTGCGCTACACAACCTCTTGAAATTGGATTCACCCAATTGAGACATGCCTTTGTACAGACTAGTCAAAAATAGAAAACAATTAAAGCTTAAACTTATATAAGCTTTTATTAAAATTAATAACACTTCTTAATCGATCCGCTATAGTTTTATTAGTTATTTCGATAAATAATCTATTATGCCAAAGATCACGCAGTGGAATATATGGAATGAACAAATTAGACAACTCAGAGCAATTCGTACTAGATTTTATTACATTATAGGCAAGCAGGAGTGAGACAAAAATTCTTCTGTCATGCAAAGCCTGAAAACCAAGCAATTTGTGCCTGCTGGTAAATGATGAGAGGCCGTCTGGCCAGTGAGGCATACGTAAAGCAATTTTTGTAAAAAAATTTTTAACTCTCTCAATTTTGTAGGAGTTAGATTCATAGAAAGGATTCCATATTATTGAGCAATATTCAAGACGACTTCTGTCCAAGGATATATAAAGTGCCTTCAACGTCATAGTGTCCTTAAAGTCACTGGTGTTATGACTACTGAACCCAACCATTGCAACAAATTTTGAAACAACGCAATCAATGTCACTCGGAAAAGAGAGTTTGGAGTGAAAAATTACAACCTAGTCTTTACTCTCTTGACAATGATTAATAGATTTAGCATTTAGTTTGTAGATAAAGAATGTGGCAGTTGCCTTTTTGGAATAAGACACTACACAAAATCTGTTTGAAATTAAAAATAAATTATTGTCTGCGCACCATCCGGTAAAAGAGTCCAGATCAGAACCGTTAGAAATAGTTTGACAAATGAATAGTATTTTTTGTGAAATATATAATAGCTGCTGGGTTAGCATTCATGATTTGTATTTATTTTTTCAAAGCTTTTATACTCAAAAGTATTGCAATTAAGGTATCCTCATTCACAGTTTCGAAAAAATAAGGTTATTTCAAAAATTATTAATTTTTTTCGTCTCCTGTGAAATTGGTAAAAGTTGACTTAGCACATTTTCAGATTAAGCTGTGATATACATGTATATATACGTGTACTAACTATTACATATGCAACACTAATAAAGAAAATATAAACAACACTGAAACAAGAACAACTTATAAAAAAAAATTTTGCAAAATTTTGCATAAAAATGCGTTCAACCGGAAGTTTGTTGCAAGGTGAGAGCAGGAGTGTGTCCAGAATGTTTTCGTGCGCATACACATCGTTAGAATATGCCAGCTGCACGCCAAAAAGCAGAAAAATCTACATAAAACATGAAACAAAAAAATCCTTTCTTTCTCAAATGCAACAAAAAACTGTTGTTTGTGGTATTAGTCGCTTGTCAGTCACGTTTATGCCACGTCATTGTAGTTGAGATGCGCTGAAATTGAATATATTGCAAGAAAAGTTGCAAAAAAACAAAAACAAGTAATGGTGTCTAAGTTCGGGTGTAACCGAACATTATATACTCAGCGTGAGCTTCAATTGTACATTTCATTTCAGATAAATTACTTTTCTGCATAACACGTGGCACCGCCCGTTTACAAGAAAAATGTCTCCCCATTTCCTCTTACAACAAAACTTGAAACATCATTGATTCAAAACTATTTTTTGCTAAGTTATAGCTTATTATTATAGTCTACGACTCTTTTACACTTGTTTTATATCTAAGTTACCGTGGTCTTTAACCGATCCCGTCCATTTTTACTAGAAATATTTTCTGCTATAAGGAAAATATGTGTACACAATTTCATTACGATATGTTAATTTTTCTTCGAGTTATAGCTCCCGAAACATAGAAAATTGCTTAGTCATAAAAGGGGCGGTGCCACACAAATTTTCAAAAATTTTAGTGTTTTCCAATTTAATGTTATAATTAAATTTAGAAAGTAAAATTCTATTGATACAAAGCTCTTTTTTGCTAAGATATGGCTCATTATTTTCGTCTATGAACCTTTTAAAACTCTTTTATATAAAATTGGGCGTGGTCTTTAGCCGATCTCGTCCCTTTTTTCTAGAAATATTTCCTTGATTTTATCACAAGTGGGCGGTGCAACGCTCATTTAAAAAAATTTTTTTAATTTTTTATCAAGAGTCAATATCAGTCCTCACGTCGAATTTCAACATTCTAGGTGTATTATTTACTAAATAATCAAATTTTTTGTGTTTTCCAAAATGTTATATATATAAAAAGTCGGCGTGGTTATCATCCGATTTCGCTCATTTTCAATACCAATCTATTCTGGGTCCAGATAAGCTCGTGTACCCAATTTGGTGAAGATATCTCAATATTTGCTATAGTTATCGTGTTAACGGACAGACGGATGAACATGGCTCAATCAAATTTTTTTTCAATACTGATGATTTTGATATATGGAAGTCTATCCTCGTGTTCCAATGATACATGAACCAGATACTGATAGAGATTTAGCATGCAAATGCAACAACAATGTGAACCATATGGATCACATTTTTGTTGCATTTGCTTAATAAATCTCTATCCGTATCTGGTTCATGTACCATTGGAACACGAAGTATATCTATCTCGATTCCTTTATAAATGTACAACCAACCGACATCCAATCAAATTTAATATACTCTGTGTGCAAAGCACGCTGTGTATAAAAAATCAACACTGAAAAGCAAATGAACACATGGAAATGTAAAAAGGGAATATATGTATGTATAAAAAAAATATGTTAAGTAAGCTGAGTGAATTGTTTTTCTAATGCCAAATGCTGCATGCCACATGGACGACTAGCAAGACTAACAAGCATACACGTACATATGTAGGTGTACTCGCTTACATATATAAGTGCGAGTGTAATATACACGTTTCCTGTCTGCTTGCATGCAAATAGTAGGCGTTAGACGGGGTCTGCCAACTCACTACAAATGGCATGTAAATGCGCTAGCAAAATAACAACTTTTTTTAAATTTTTTATTTGTTTATTTTTGTTACAGTGCATGAACGCAAGATTGGTAAAAATATGTTGCAAAAACTATAAAAATAGCTATAGAAATTGTATAACAAAGCTACAATGTCTGCTTTGTTTTTTTGGAATTTTTTCTCATATTTCAAGATGCAACTCTGCTAACGATGCGGTGACCTAACAGATGCAATTGCATGCAATTGACAGCATACGATTTTATTTATTTTTTTTCCAAGATTTTTTTTATTGAATTCTGCTTATGTTTCTTTAAGGCCGCTAACATATGTTCAATAGCTATAAGACCTTATATGTGAAGAGCTGTAAAGATATGCTTTGAAATCAGACCTGTTAAATAATGATTAAAAATTTTAATGATTATTAATTATAATGAGTTTTCTTAGGCCAATTGTTTAATGATTAAGTGCCAGTAGGTATGCGCTTTTAATGATTATTAATTAATTATTTTCATAAAAAATTTGTAATTAATTAATTAATTATTTTTAATTACATAATTAATACAAACAATGTTGATTATTTTTAATTATATTTTCGTTTGTCTTATGAAATGATAAACATAATTATTTGATTGTTTTAATTAATTTTGATTATTTTTAATTACATAATTAATATAATTATTTGATTAATGTCAACTAATTTTGATTATTTAAATCACATAATTAATACAATTAAATGATTATTTTTGATTAATTTTAATTATTTCTGTGTTTTTCCAACATCACAATATATTCAGTAAAGTAAACATAGATACATAAGAATAACAAACAAGGGAAAAAGTACACTGTTTTTTTAAATAACAACTATTTACACGATATTACACGGCATGCGGGTTCTATTTTTTTTTATTAATAGGTACAAGGAAAGGGATTACATATACACAAACAAGTAAAGCTTATTTAAGTGTGTTAAAAAAGATTAAGTGCTGTTTGCATTTGCTTTAAATACAACGAGTTTTTCAAATAAAATATCCATCAAAGATTGACGCCTTATAGAATTTATAATGCATGCGAAATGGAAAAGCCTCTCAACTGGGGCAGACGACGTCAGTAGATTGTTAAATAATATTGGCGCTTCTTATTTGGTGGTTTTTTCAAATTTCCGCATCTATGGAACAATCGCGTAGGTAGCTGTAACGTTGACTTTGAACAAGGATCCTAAACATTTCTTTATAAGGTGAAACTTGCGCAGCACTTGGGTCATTTTCATTATCTACAATTAACTTTCAATATTTTTTGAATAATTTTTGAATGTGCGCAAAGTTATTTACCATCATCCTCGAAATGGAAGTATTTCGATCGCGATGACGTTTGGTTAGTGTTCGTATCGTCGACTTCAAATGAAAGTTTGCCTTGTTGATGATACAACCATATGGTTGATATAACTCTTTCGTATATAAAATCTTCGAGCAAATCACTGTTTCGTCTTCTGCAACACCTTGAGCCAATTGACTTTAACATCTGGTGTTAAACAGAAGCAGATATTGCAATATTTGCTTCGGGAGCTAAAGAAAAGAAAATATTGAAACGTTGCCTTAACTTCGCTTCTAATTTTTCCGAAATAAAGTTTAAAAATTTATCGTTTCTTCTACTAAGTTTCTTTAGTTTTTTGCTTAGTATCATGCGCACTGACAGTAAATATCCGTACACAACGTTTCCTCCCCTTGCAAAAAATTAAGAGCTTCTGCTATGGACTGCATTATACAGATATATAATTGTGAATACCCGAATATCAAATTACAGGAAGATTTGTTTGAAGTTGAGGCGGAGCTTTCGAGATTGCTTTTTCTTTTGATCCGTTTTGGTAAATAAGTTGGATCACGAACAACGTCGTCCGCAGAGAAATCCGCCATATTTTCTTCTCCAACCATGTTTTCGACATAAATTTTTTTTGCAAATAATTCCTAATGTGTATGGTCAACAAATTTATACAGATATATACTTACGTCTGTGGTGGAATAAGCCAAAATTTACGCTCTCCAATTTGGTTTTTAAAAGTTTTCATAAAAAGCAGCGACACTTGACAATATCAGTAAGAATAAATATTTATCTTATATTTCTTGAGTTAGCACAAGTATGTACATACAATAGTACATTTGGTTTCAGCCACTTATTTCTTACTTCATACATTTTCTTTTTCATGTTAATAATTCAATATAATCATATAATTGGAAATAATTAGATAATTAAAAAATAATTAAGTAATTGAAATTAATGAAATAATTAAATTTAATTATTAATTGTTTGATTAATTTTAATTACTTAATTGTTCTTAATCATATGATTGTCTTTAATTTAAACAATGGGTACATTTTTTAATTATTTTTGATTATTTTTTTAATGGCGAATAATCATGATTATTTTTAATTATTTTTTTAATTAAATAATTATTAATTGCTAGGTGCTGTGCAAAAAATTAATTAATCATTAAAATTAAAAAGGGAAACGAAATTAATGATTATTAATGTTAATGGAAATTTAACAGGTCTGTTTGAAATATTATGAAAATACGAAAAAATTAAGTAATTTGTTTTAATTTTTGTTTGACAAATTTCAAAGTTCTTGACGAGCTTATAATTTATTGTTTTAAGCTATTATACTATGTAGAAACACACACCAAATTGGAAATTTACACCATTTTGGCAATTTATTACGCAATATATCATATAATAAATTGTACTAATAAATTGCCAATTTAAAAAAAAAGCGTAATAAATTGTTTCAAACTGCAAATGCAACCTTGTTAAGTGGTTTTATTGAGCAGATTTAAACGTCAGTTTTACGCATGGCTCAACTATATGGTTGGCTCATCTCAACAGCTATTTTATTTTTTTCATTTCACTGGAGTAGGGATTGTCAAAAGAAGATGGCAAACTCAAAATGAAACGAAAACATTGAACACATTTTCTTACAACACACAAAAATTTCAAAGTTTTATGTATTCATTCCATTCCATTCGCCTAATACCAACACGCACAATTTGACAATCTGAACAAAGGTATATTGTTGCTGTAGAGATGAGCCAACCAGCTACCAAATTACTATTGTATAAGCTAAATTGAGTTCTATGAACACCACTAAATTGAAATCGAAATTGCCTTAATTTATTTTTGTTTGAACATAGTATTACCTTTCGAAAAAAACTAGAAATGATATGAGTCTAATATTCATCAGCAGCGAGATGTGTCTACACTCAGTAAAAACAATTACTTGAAATGAAGAAAACATTTTTTTCATTAAATTGAGTAAATATTTCTAATTTTTTATAAATTTTTTTATTAATTTGTGGGAAAAATTCTCTTAAATTTTTTCAATCAGAATTAATAATATTTTTCCCAATATTTACATGTATTAGTTTGACTTTGAAGTTGTGGACCTCGATTAGAAGTCCACATGCGGGACAGTTACACAATTTACTTTTTACATTATTTTATACAAAAAAAACTTTTAGAAACACTATATAGCAGTAAGACTGGGGTAACCTAAGAAGGTTACCATGGTAGAAGATTTGGAAGAGTGCAGCAACTTCTTATTAAAAAAGCTGGCAACTGCGTACAAGAGAGGTTGTACTTTCAGAAGATTCAAGGAAAATGTAAAGCTGCCATAGAGTGTGGAATCGAGTATTCTAAAAGCGTAGGTAAGGGACATTTTTAAGCTGGTGAAAGTTGCGGAAAGCCAGTAGTGAAAAGAATTTAGAGATCAATTGAGAATCTATGAATGTATTAACGTGAAATCAGCAGGCGAAACAAGGTTTCATGAAAAAGTTCCATGCGGACAAAGAAGGCTCCAGCGAAATGGCCAGCAAAAGAAAGTACTAACAAAGGGAAATACAGTCCAGGGACTGATAAAAAAGGGATGATGGGCTACACAGTAGAGAGAATCCCTTGAGATGCTACTTAGCACACACTTACCATCGGTTGATGATGTGGAAGAATTGTGTAACAACATTAACACTCCAAACACGATCCATCAGTAACTCCCCAAAACTACATTGCATGCCATTCCGCACGTTTCACTAGCAGACCTTAAAATATAGCGCTAAAAACGGCAACAAGTTTTAAGGTCTCGCGGCAGCATGAAGGCAGGCTATATGGCTATACTGCGCCGTGCAGTATAAGGCGAAAGGCTACAAAAGGTATATCGAGGTCACAATAGAACCGGTGAGTTAGCGCTGGGGTGCGAAATGGCAGTACATACCAAACATGTGTATACTGATGGTTCCAAATTTACGTAAGGTTTGCTGTTTCCTGCGTCGATCGAGAAATTAATAGACCGTACAGGCTGTCAAATTACTGCATTGTCTTTCAGCCAGAAAGCAAGCAGAAGGCGTATTGTCGTTGCAGTCACGTCAGTATATATATTGATAGTCAGACCCCGATAATCTCAAGCAGTACTTCATCAAGAAGCGACCTGGCATGCAAAAAAGCGTTGGAGATTTCGTTCCGGCTAGATCACACATCTATATTGGGTTTCCAGCCACAAAGTGATAAAAGATAACGAAGAGGCCGATGAGTTGGCAAACGAGAGTACTGCACTCGATGAATTGACGGTGGATGTCCCAATCTGTTTGAAAGAAATCAAAAGGAGACGCGATTTGCATACGATCTATTAAGCGTGCACAGAAGCGTACGGCTGCAAAATTTCCAAGACGATGTGCAAATCCTATGACGTAAGACTCACAAAGTAGCTCATATTTTTAGAGAGAAGACTTACTCATGATGGGCATACTATCTGAACACTGCCTTTTGGCGTCACGTACTCATATGTTGGGACTCGTCAGTAACATCAGATGTAGGAAGTGCGAGCTGCAAGAATAAAGGTTTGAGCGCGTTCTATGTTGTTGTTGTTGTAGAAGTGCTGTGTTCTATGTTCGCGCCATGCGCTCGCGTGGTCAATACCCCATAGAGCTAGGGGCGAGAGAGTTGCCACAAGGCAAGAATTAAGCTAGGTAATAAAAAATTTAAAAAAATTACTTGCCCAGATTAGGAAGGGATTTCTCTTTCAAAATAGCAGATACCATTCTTACTTGCTTTGATAGCTATTTCCTGGTTTTCAGGATTTGATTTTGAGTTCGTATGGAAAAAAAAATCTAGCAAGTTCCATTACATAAAATATGTTCATTAAGCACAACTCTTATTGTGTAGTCCAAAAATTAGCAGCTAATCAGCATAAAAAAAACAAAACGCCAACTTGACAAGCTACCGATATACAAAGGTGTTTGCTAATAATAAAAAAATAGCGCTTAAACAAATAAAAATAAAAAAGTAAAATAAATTAATACGCCTATAACTTTTTCTTTTACAACAACAATTTTAGCTGAAAATTACATGCAAGGTTCGACATTAATTTATATTTATGTTTACTTATTACCCAACTACATACCTACCACATACATACATACTCTCTGACACTTCCACTTCCTTAAGTTCTTTCTATATAACTTAATGCTTCTGTTCGACTAATAAAAGTCAATGTAAGCACCTTGTTAACTTAAAGCAGTGCTCACGTCGTACTCATTGGCATTAGCATATGAATGTGTCACAATTACATAGATTCATGTGCATATATATATATATAATTTATATGTATGCATGTATATATACATATTTATGTATATATACCACATAAAAGTATGTTTTACATGACTTCATATCTACATACCTTTGTATTCGTTTTATAAATATTTTATTAATTTCTTGGCATACTTTGTGGCGCCTTTACCCTGTTTTACACATGTATACGTTTGTATGCTTGTTTGTACGTTATTATGGCATACATAAAACCTATTTCTCGTTTGTGTTGCAAAATTCATTGAATGAGACAGTTTTATTGCTTTGTTAAATGCCAACTGTGGTTTCTTATTATGGTGATTACTGAAGAAAATATTGTTTTGTAGTTTTGTTTAATGCGGAATGCGCGCTTTTGAAGAAGTTATGACGTGTTTATTTTCTTGTTGGCTTTTGTTTCACTTGGTGGGATCTAAAAAATTTATAGACTTAAAGAAAACTTAATTCTTTAAAAATTCCACTACTAGTCTATCGCCCACTCCCCCAAATCGGTTAGTAACAGCGATTGTAAAGCCCATCCTATACTATTGAGTATTTGTTTAGGGACAGCCACTCAAAACAAAACGTACCTTAAAAAATTATAGGAAGTATGTAGACTATCACAGCTTAGCATAACGGAAGCATTGAAAACAAATCCCGACAGCTGCACTGTATGCCATTCTGCAGATTATACCTGTAGACCTGGTGGCGAAGAACGATATCAACTGCAACGAGACAAAATGCCATACGGCCATAGTAGAGTGTTATCAAATTTTGGAGGGACAGACTTCTTTGATCCATACCTACACTTCGATGTGTCTCTTAGAGTCACAATAGAGGTGGACGATTGGTGAAAGAGCGCTCAAATGGCAGACGAGGCGAAACACAACATCTAATCCCTGGAAAAAATCGGGATAGGCAGAAGTTTTACACCCTCATTGGGTCTATGGGCATATATATCTATGTATATTGGGTCGCATAGAAGGGAGCGAAAAACCATATGAGCAAGATGAACAGGGCGCATCGCGCGAAGCTTATAGCGTAGACATGCCACTTAGATTGGGCGAGATAAAAAAAAGGCGAGGGTTGCAAGTGATAGACCAATCAGGAAAGGCAAGCAAGGCAATAACCGATGGTGGGGCTGCAAAATTTCGCAGACTATGTGCTGGTCTTACAACCTAAGGCTAACAAGGTTAAGCATATCATTGAAAAGAGGGGACTGTTGTCTCAAAATGGGTATATTGACCGGAAACTGCCTTGTTGTGCCATATGCTTTTAAATAAGGCATACACTGTGAAAGCAGATGTAAGAATTGTGGGGAAGGACAAACAATCGAGCACATTTTGTGCTCGTGCCATGTGCTAATAGGGAGACTCCAGCTATAGGGAGTGGCACAGCTATCAGACCTGGAAGCAGCAAGCGATAGTGCTGCGCCCCATCCAATAGGCCACCAAAGCCCTCTAAAGGGAGTCCCAGGAAAGTTGCAGTTTTAAGGATGTTTCACCAGAGAGATAAGTGTTTTAGAAGTGTTAGTTTGAAAAGATGGCTGGTGTCGTGTGAAAACCCATTATGAACTGGACATGTATTGGGTATATCGGGGTTGATTCTGGATAAGCAAGAAAATAACCTCTTGCAGTATGCAGATTGAAGTTGGGCTAGGAAGTCGCGCATCCCCCCTGTGGTGGTTGCTTTCCCTAACTGCCAGTTTAGAGACTTTGTTTTTACGAACGGGGTTCACCGAGCAATCCCTGATATAGTAGTCTGACGCCTTTGTAAAGATGTTTCTGAATTCTTAGGTGTCGGATTTCTTCATAGTGCTTACAAAGATGACCTTTTTAGTTTGTGGTGGAGATTCTACAATGAGATGTCTGTTTGGATGCCCACATTTTTGATAACTCAGCAGAAACTTTTGGTACGGCGTTTCTTTTCTCTCCTTCGTATAGGTCGGCGGACATAAAAAGACATTCCCTGGCGGTTCTGAATGCAGTGTTTTACAGGCCTGTAATTTCCCAGAGTGTATTTTTTTAGGCTCGGCGTCCGTATTGCGAACGCGAAGCATACAAGCGGAAGGCTTATTGCTTTATAGGTACTATGAGCGTTTCTGTATCTGTGCCCTTAGTCCTGCCCATAAGAGTATTAAGGATTTTGGTGCGGCTCTGGACTTTAAGTACAACTGCGACTGCATGCTCACAAAAATGTGGATCCTGATCGATTGTCACACCCAGTATTTTTAGATGTAAGAAAGTCGGTAGCGTGATGCCATCGACGTAGATGTCTAATTTGGTCGAAATTTATTTTCTGTTGTTGTAAATAAGGTCACTGATGATTTAGTCGGTGAAAATGTTGGGTTGCGCGAGGCGAAGAAACTGCAAAGATTAGAGAGATAGTTGTTTATCTTATTACATAGCTTATCAATGGGTGACACGGGACGTTTAGCCATTATAGTTCAGTCATCGTCGTAGCATACAATGGTAACTCCTTCTGGCAGCGAAGATAGCTCCGATACATAGAAGTTAAGCAAAAGCAGCGATAAAACACCACTCTGAAGTACTTCCTGCTCAATTCTTCTGGGTTAAAATGTTATGCCGACAACACTGATAAATTTCAGCCCACCTTATGGGACTGGAAGGAAAGGTACTCCCTTCCATTATTTGTAATAACGTGGTGAGGTTGACTGTATCAAAGGATTTCGATAAGTCATGCGCCCTGATAACTGTTCCAAGGGATAGTTCTTGATTCAGTCCAGAATTTATCTGTGCCTTTCCCTTTCCTGGGGCGCGCTGCTGATATACCCAGTCGTGCTAGCATTTGCACCTTCCCAGACTTTTTATTAATTTCACCTCAAAGTTCCTTTTCCAGCTTTATTTGAAGCCGAGTATCATGCTAAGATATGTTTGCCAGTTTACTAGTTAATATTACTATGCACCTTTATCTTTTTTTGCCTATTCCAAGTTTAATAAAAATTTGCCTAGTATTTCATTTACTTGGCGTGACTTATTTATTATACTCAGCTGAGCAGAGCTCACAGAGTATATTAACTTTGTTCGCATAACGGTAATCCGTAACGGCACAAATTAATCGAGATAGATATAGACTTCTATATATCAAAATGATCTGGGTGAAAAAATAAATTCATTTATCCATGTCCGTCCGTCCGTCCGTCTGTCCGTCCGACTGTAAACACGATAACTTGAGTAAATTTTGAGGTATCTTGATGAAATTTGATATGTAGGTTCCGGGGCGCTCATCTCAGATCGCTATTTAAAATGAACGAAATCGGACTACAACCACGCCCACTTTTCCGATATCGAAAATTACGAAAAATGAAAAAAATGCCATAATTCTGTACCAAATATGAAAAAAGAGATGAAACATGGTAATTGGATTGGTATTTTGACGCAAAATATAACTTTAGAAAAAACTTTGTAAAATGGGTGTGACACCTATTATATATTAAGTAGAAGAAAATGAAAAAGTTCTGCAGGGCGAAATCAAAAGCAGGAATACTGTTCGTGGTGTTACATATATAAATAAAGTAGCGGTACCCGACAGAAGATGTTCTGTGTCACCCTGGTCCACATTTTGGTCGATATCTCGAAAACGCCTTCACATGTACAACTAAGGGCTACTCCCTTTTAAAACCCTCACTAACACCTTTCATTTGATACCCCTATCGTACAAACACATTCTAGAGTCACCCCTGGTCCACCCTTATTGCGATATCTCGAAAAGGTGTTCACCTATAGAACTAAGGCCCACTACGTTTTAAATAATCATTAACACCTTTCATTTGATACACATGTCCTACAAACACATTCCAGGGTTACCCCAGGTTCATTTTGCTAAATGGTTATTTTCCCTTATTTTGTTTCCAAAGCTCTCAGCTGAGTATGTAATGTTCGGTTACACCCGAACTTAGCTTTCCTTACTTGTTTTAAGCTAAATAAAATGTTAGATAAGACGAGTTTTTGAAAGACTAGATCGTGCTTACATATGTACGACGAGATGCACAGAGCATACAAACTGTGGCTAAGAAAGCAACACAAGCACATGTGTCTTCATTTCGCACCTAGTCGCACATTCATACGTACATAAGTAAGTATAAATGTCAGTATGTTTACATATATGTGAAATATATGAGTGCGTTAACATATTCTCTCTAGTTGTCAATTTCCGTCATCCAGTGAGTTTTACAGCTCCGGCTCACGCTCAATTCTCACGGGAATGCTCTGGATCATTGAGAGACTTGAGAAGCAGATGTCGTGATATTTTCGCACACGTGAAATGTGATGGGCAGATGTCGTGACATTTTCGCACACGTGAAATGTGATGGGCAGATGTCGCCGCTGTTTTTCATTTAACTCATACGGCAAAAGGCTAAGCAGCGACATCTATTTTTGAAAAAGTAGGTTTATTAAAGACAGCGTTGCCAAACTAAAGACAAGTAATTAACAAATTATCTGGCTCACAAATTGAACCAGACTTCTATCTGGATTTATCTGGCTCAGGCTCTTTGCCACCGGATGATGGCTTATATATATCTAGGTATACCTTTATATATTACCAACTTTCTACCCTTAATTGATTATTTTATCTATGCAACATTCCTGATGATTCGTCGCACACCTTTACTTCCTCCACGCTCGATTGCTTACTTAGACCGGCAGTAAAAACGCGAGCGACATAAGTGAATGTTTCTTATAACACCCACGTATGTACGTATGTATGTTTGTATAATGGCCCTGCAAAAAATAGTGTGACTAAACCCTAAAGAGTCCGGTGTCCGATTGATCTCTTTTGTCTACCTTGGGGCATAATTGATTCCCTCTATTTGCTTTTGGGTACAGTTGGGATTAGTTAGATTGAAATCTATGTAGCGAATTATTTAAGCAAAATTCGGAGCCCTTTACCGAACCTAAGTGACTTGAGCGATATGTTCCATTATCGTTAACCCATATTTCTTGGAATGAGTTGGCGACTTAATAATTTTTTTACATAGATGTATCTAAAAAATGTTTGCAAGTTTTAATATTGCGTTTAAAATGTACATAACCTTGTACCATATGAAAACTTAGACTTTTTGATGAGAAAAGATATAAGTTATTTTTCGTTTCCATATGGGTACAAAGGGGATTGGTCCTATCGTTCCCATTCTGGTATAAATGGGTACAATAAGTCTCTTCATTCTGGGCATGCTCAAACAAAAGGGAACAGTGCAACGCATGCAAAGAAATTAAAACTGGCATTAGTCTCGTACTCCTTTCCGACTCAACTCGGACTCATCATAGACTAATCGCATTTTTTGCGGTGTATTGCCTGTTTTTTCGGATGCGTAGATATATAAAACCCGCCAGCTTTTGCTCGTGTTAATGCTCTACATTTTTCTCTTATTTGAGTTTTTTGCTTTATTCTTTTTGTGCGTAATTTTATTTTACTTGCTAATATCTTTCATTTTATTTTATATTGTGTCATTTCATTTTGCTTTACAGCAATTTTCGTCTTCTTGCTGACATTGTGTTGTCTGCTACATATGCCATTTTACTTTGCTGATTGGAAATGTTTTTTTTTTGAAAATATTGTTAAACTTGTTGTTGCTGTAAAGCGTGCCTGTATGCGTAACACAATATTGGTGTACTGCTGGTTTTTGCTGCGGGTGCTGGGTGTTGGCTGCGGTCTTCTCTTTTGTAAGCGAGTTTTTCGCTTTCAACTTTTATTCCAATTTTTTGTCATTTATTTATTCAGCACTGTTTTATTGTGCTTAGTTTTTTATGTTAATGATTGTTTTTCCTCTTCATATTTTTATATTGTTTCGTCTACATTTTCCTGATTATTAAATTATTATTATTTTTTTAGTTTAATGTAGCGCCCTAATTATGGCACAATTTGAGCGTTGGTTTTTCCTGATTTTGCCCTTGTTTCTTTAGGAAAATAAAAATTAAAGATAATATTAAACGACGTTTATATGAATGTATCAAATAATAGCAATGTCAGTGGGAGCAAAGCTTTCAAGCACTTCGGACCACCGCCGAGGAAAAAATTGGTTATCGGCGACCACCAAAGGCGCATTGCTACCATAAGAAAGGACTGAATCGGCTGATTGGACCTTATTAGCAAGATAAAAAAAGAACTGATACACATCACATCTCTGTCGATTTTAGATATTCATTACACAGCACGAAAAGGACCTACTCTTGTACCGTTATATCTGAATTTGGTTTCCACGCAAAACTTCTAAGGCTATGCAAAACATCAGCGTAGTCAAAACTTGAAAGGACCTCTGCGAGCCATTTGACACTAAACGAGTTTTCAGACAGCGTGATCTCTCCTTCTTGAGCCGTTTATCTTTTTTGATGCTGGAGAAAATTATATACGCTGCAGAATTTAACGACTCTGGAATAATATTACATAAGAGCGAGCAATTAATATGTTGACGACGTAGATATCATCGGTCTAAACAGCGTCGGACTAAGTTGAGGCTAAATAATTAATTTGGTGGAAAATTTCGTGCTACTTAGAGAATATTGCTGTAGTCTGCCCTACTTCTATCTGTGCTTCTTTACATCTCTACCTAACTGACAAATTCTGGAGCATAATTTTTTCTCTCTCATCGTTTGTTTGCTGGCTACTTGTCATGGCGCGAATTAAAGAAGCTTAACATTTCTACACTGAAAGAAATGGTGCTAGTAAAATAAACAAATCGGTTCTGTTGTTCTTGACTTAACGGAGATTCGGTGAATTTGATCGATTTATGGTTAATTCGACCGATTTCTTTGTCAAACAAACAAATTAGTTTAGTCATTTCAACAGAAGAGAAATTGTCGCTCTTAGGTTAACAAACTTCTGTAAAATTGACAGATTCCTGGTCTATCTAACTGATTTTTCTGTTAACACAACTGATCTTACAGGTCATTTCAATGGCGATCAACTGTCAATACATGAGCAAATTTCAAATAAAATTTTACGCTCATTGCGCTCTCTACTTTGTACTTATGACGATGGTGCCACTTGTTTAAAAAAAAGACATCAAAATAAGAAAACACTCAAATCGAAAAAACACACAAAATGGGAAAACAACAAAAAACTAGTTTTTCAGTTATCAATACAAAACAAAAAACCCTTTTTGAATTTAGTGTCCAAAAATATGAGGTACCGGGGCACCTATCTATCGGGTACAATCTCGCAACTTCTCGTCCAAGCGAAAAGCAAAATTGCGCCCTCTTGTTGCAAAAGTTTTGTTTGAACGAACAGGACTTTTCCAAAATTAGTAACATTTTGTTCAAGTTTTTACGAATTTTCACTCACGCGAACGAATATAATAAGATAATAAAAAACATCCTTTTTTAATGTTGATGTTTCCGACAACATAAAAGTTTGAGTGGTGAATTACCTTCCTGAGATTTGATTCTTTACCTTTCTATAACTTACAAGTTCTCTTTTTAAAATGCTACGTCAAACATTTATACTACAAGTTTTGTTCCAAACAATCAGGTGTGGCAACTACATGCGAGAGAAGAAATTGAGAATGAGCTGAGCTGCAAGTGAAAGAGTTGAGAATCAGTTTTGTGACTACTATTTTCATTTCTATTTGCAAAGCGAAGTTCAAAACTATTAATTAAATAAATTATAAAATATATATAAATCTGGTGAAAGTGCGTTTAATAAAACAAAATAATAAAGTGTATAATGTTTAATGTGTGCCAACATATTTGATGCAGCCCAATTGAAGTTCGGTTAGTAAGTGCAACCGTGGTGTGAATGTAGCGTGCTCCGCCTGCCACACCGTATGCCCTGGGTTCGCATCCCGAGCAAAGCAACATTAAAATTTTAGAAATAAGGTTTTTCAATTAGAAGAAAATTTTTCTAAGCGGGATCACCCCTCGGCAGTGTTTGGCAAGCGCTCCGAGTGTATTTCTGCTTTGAAAAGCCTTGCAGATTCCGTTCGGTGTCGGCATAAAACATGTATGTAGGTCCCGTCTGACCAATTTGTAGGGAAAATCAAGAGGAGCACGATGCAAATTGGAAGAGAAGCTAGGCCTAAAATCTCTTTGGAGGTTATCGCGCCTTACATTTATTTACAACTTTTTTTGTACATCTTAGTAGTCAATTACGAATCAACGATTTGTGCGCAGTTTATGCGATGGATAAAAATTTACAGACATTTCGGTTGAATTGACCCGTAAATCGGTTGATTTTACCAGTCTTTTTCTTTCAGTGTATGTTATGTTCCTTTAACAAAAAAAAAAAAAAACAAACGACAGATAAAAATGTTCGAAAAAACAAAAAAATATCACAAAAAATTGCATACAAACAAATAAAAAACAATAAAATAAAAAATCAACAACACAAAGCACCACTAACCACAATTTTGGCGTACACAGCAAATATCTTTCAACACACAAAACTGGAGCAGACATGCATTTCGCGTTGCGTTACGCTCAAGTGATTTGCCTTTGTTGTTTTTTTTTTTTGTGCGTTATCGCATTACAGGGTGCGAATATGTTCTTGTGGTGCGTGTGATAATTTTATTATACTCAGTTGAGCAGAGCTCACAGAGTATATTAAGTTTGATTGGATAACGGTTGGTTGTACATATATAAAGGAATCGAGATAGATATAGACTTCCATATATCAAAATAATCAGGATCGAAAAAAAATTTGATTGAGCCATGTCCGTCCGTCCGTCCGTCCGTCCGTCCGTCCGTCCGTCCGCCGTTAACACGATAACTTGAGTAAATTTAGAGGTATCTTGATGAAATTTGGTATGTAGGTTCCTGAGCACTCATCTCAGATCGCTATTTAAAATGAACGATATCGGACTATAACCACGCCCACTTTTTCGATATCGAAAATTTCGAAAAACCGAAAAAGTGCGATAACTCATTACAAAAGACAGATAAAGCGACGAAACTTGGTAAATGGATTGACGTTTTGACGCAGAATAGAAAATTAGTAAGATTTTGGACAATGGGCGTGGCCCCGCCCACTTTTACAAGAAGGTAATTTAAAAGTTTTGCAAGCTGTAATTTGGCAGTCGTTGAAGATATCATGATGAAATTTGGCAGGAACGTTACTACTATTACTCTATATGTGCTAAATAAAAATTAGCAAAATTGGATTAAGAACACACCCACTTTTTAAAAAAAAAATTTTTTAAATTAAAATTTTAACAAAAAATTTAATATCTTTACTGTATATTAGTAAATTAAGTCAAAATTCAACTCCAGTAATGATATGATGCAACAAAATACAAAAATAAAAGAAAATTTCAAAATGGGCGTGGCTCCGCCCATTTTCATTTAGTATGTCTAGAATACTTTTATTGCCATAAGTCGAACAAAAATTTACCAATCCTTCTCAAATTTGGTAGGAGCATAGATTCTATGACGGTAACTGTTCTCTGTGAAAATGGGCGAAATTGGTGGAAGCCACGCCCAGTTTTTATACACAGTCCACCGTCTGTCCTTCCGCTCGGCCATTAACACAATAACTTGAGCAAAATCCGATATATCTTTACTAAACTTAGCCCACGTACTTACCTGAGCTCACTTTTTCTTGGTATAAAAAATGGGCGAAATCTGACCATAACCACGCCCACTTTCTCGATATCGAAAATTACGAAAAATGAAAAAAATGCCATAATTCTATACCAAATACGAAAAAAGGGATGAAACATGGTAACTGGATTGGTTTGTTGACGCAAAATATAACTTTGGAAAAATCTTTGTAAAATGGGTGTGACACCTACCATATTAAGTAGAAGAAAATGAAAAAGTTCTACAAGGCGAAATCAACAGCCCTTGGAATCTTGGCAGGAATACTGTTAGTGGTATTGCATATATAAATAAATTAGCAGTACCCGACAGATGATTTTCTGGATCACCTGGTCCACATTTTGGTGGATATCACGAGAACGCCTTCACATATACATCTAAGGGCCACTCGCTTTTAAAACCCTCATTAATACCTTTAATTTGATATCCATATCGTACAAAAACATACCAGAGTCACCCCTGTCCCACCCTAATGACGATATCTCGAAAAGGCGTCCACCTATAGAACTAATGCCCCCTCTCTCTTAAAATGCTAGTAACACCTTTCGTTTGATACATATATCGTACAAACATTCTAGAGTAATCCCTGGCCCACCCTAATGGCGATATCTCGAAAAGGCGTCCACCTATAGACCTAGTGTCCACTCCCTCTTAAAATGCTCAGTAACACCTTTCGTTTGATACCCATAACGTACAAACATTCTAGAGTCACCCCTGGCCCACCCTAATGGCAATATCTCGAAAGGGCGTCCACCTATAGACCTAATGCCCACTCCCTCTTAAAATGCTCAGTAACAGCTTTCGTTTGATACCCATATCGTACAAACATTCTAGAGTCACACCTGGCCCACCCTAATGGCGATATTTCGAAAAGGCGTCCACCTATAGAACTAAGGATTACTCCCTTTTAAAATACTCATTACCACCTTTCATTTGATACCCATATCGTACAAACACATTCTAGAGTCACCCTGGCCCACCCTAATGGCGATATCTCGAAAAGGCGTCCACCTATAGACCTAATGTCCACTCCCTCTTAAAATGCTCAGTAACACCTTTCGTTTGATACCCATATCGTACAAACATTCTAGAGTCACCCCTGGCCCACCCTAATGGCGATATCTCGAAAAGGCGTCCACCTATAGACCTAATGTACACTCCCTCTTAAAATGCTCAGTAACACCTTTCGTTTGATACCCATATAGTACAAACATTCTAGAGTCACCCCTGTCCCACCCTAATGGCGATATATCGAAAAGGCGTCCACCTATAGACCTAATGCCCACTCCCTCTTAAAATGCTCAGTAACACCTTTCGTTTGATACCCATATCGTACAAACATTCTAGAGTCACACCTGGCCCACCCTAATGGCGATATCTCGAAAAGGCGTCCACCTATAGAACTAAGGATTACTCCCTTTTAAAATACTCATTACCACCTTTCATTTGATACCCATATCGTACAAACACATTCTAGAGTCACCCTGGCCCACCCTAATGGCGATATCTCGAAAAGGCGTCCACCTATAGACCTAATGCACACTCCCTCTTAAAATGCTCAGTAACAACTTTCGTTTGATACCCATACCGTACAAACATTCTAGAGTCAACCTTGGTCCAGCTTTATGGCGACATCTCGAAAAGGCGTCCACCTATAGAACTAAGGATTACTCCCTTTTAAAATACTCATTACCACCTTTCATTTGATACCCATATCGTACAAACACATTCTAGAGTCACCCTGGCCCACCCTAATGGCGATATCTCGAAAAGGCGTCCACCTATAGACCTAATGCCCACTCCCTCTTAAAATGCTCAGTAACACCTTTCGTTTGATACCCATATCGTACAAACATTCTAGAGTCACCCTTGGTCCACCTTTATGGCGATATCTCGAAAAGGCGTCCACCTATAGAACTAAGGATTACTCCCTTTTAAAATACTCCTTACCACCTTTCATTTGATACCCATATCGTACAAACACATTCTAGAGTCACCCCTGGCCCACCCTAATGGCGATATCTCGAAAAGGCGTCCACCTATAGACCTAATGCCCACTCCCTCTTAAAATGCTCAGTAACACCTTTCGTTTGATACCCATATCGTACAAACATTCTAGAGTCACCCCTGGCCCACCCTAATGGCGATATCTCGAAAGGGCGTCCACCTATAGACCTAATGCCCACTCCCTCTTAAAATGCGCAGTAACACCTTTCGTTTGATGCACATTTCGTACAAACACATTCTAGAGTCACCCCTGGCCCACCCTAATGACGATATCTCGAAAAGGCGTCCACCTATAGACCTCATGCCCACTCCCTCTTAAAATGCTCAGTAACACCTTTCGTTTGATACCCATACCGTACAAACATTCTAGAGTCACCCCTGGCCCACCCTAATGGCGATATCTCGAAAAGGCGTCCACCTATAGACCTAATGCCCACTCCCTCTTAAAATGCTCAGTAACACCTTTCATTTGATTCCCATATCGTACAAACACATTCTAGAGACACCCCTGGTCCACCTTTATGGCGATATCTCGAAACGGCGTCCACCTATGGAACTAAGGATCACTCCTTTTCAAAATACTCATTAACAGCTTTCATTTGATACCCATATCGTACAAACACATTATAGAATCACCCCTGGTCCACCTTAATGGGGACATCTCGAAAAGGCGTCCACCGATAGACCTAAGGCCCACTCCCTCTTAAAATGCTCAGTAACACCATTCATTTGATACCCATATCGTACAAACAAATTCTAGAGTCAGCCCTGGTCTACCTTTATGGCGATATCCCTAAATGGCGTTCATCCATAGAACTATGGCCTATTCTCTCTTAAAATACTCTTTAATACCTTTCATTTGATACACATGTTATACAACCACATTCCAGGGTTACCCCAGATTGATTTTCCTTATTTTGTCTCCATAGCTCTCAACTGAGTATGTTATGTTCGGTTACACCCGAACTTAGCCTTCCTTCCTTGTTTTTCATTCCGTTTTTCTTTCTCCAAACTAATCATATTTTCGCTGCCTCATGTCTCAGCACTTACTGTTTGAATGCGGAAGAAATTAATAATATGTGCACTGGGTTGGGTCGATTTGAATGGATGAAAGTTAACCGATACCGCGCCATCGATTTTTCGATAGGAATTGGGCTCAGGAAAAAAGTTCCACTACGCATGCCCAAAAAAATAATTTTCGAGCCTGCGAAAAAAAGTAGATTCTTCTAAATCTCCATAAAAGATTTTTTTTTTTCAAAAAACTGCATTTACCAATTTTGCATTTGCCAATTGACACGAAAAAAAAATACACAAAAAATGATTTGGAGCCTTGAAAATGAAAAAAAAAAAATGCATAAAGAATAGAAAAAATCGATGAAATTTCGCATGTACGAAAATTATTTTTTTGGGCATGCGTAGTGGAACTTTTTTTCTTGAGCCCAAGTCCTATCGAAAAATCGATGGCGCTATATCGGTTAATAAATCGACCCAGTCTAATGTGCACACCAACGCTATACAAGCTCCAAATACAAGCCAACATGGGTTCGGTTTCAATTAAACGCCTTGACGCAGAGGATGTCTCCAGGGAGGAGTTCTCTTACCGCTTCTCTAGGTAATCGCGCTGAATAAGATTTTACTGGTTCACATAAGCAAACGATGTCGTAATCGCTGCATCAGTCTTTCCTTTGATTTTGTGTTAAATACTGTAAAGGGCGATTCGAAGACTTAACGTCTGAGGAGCTAAAAGCTGTTTTAATGTTAGCCGAAGCAAGATGGAGCTGATACTCTTTACTAACAAGAACAAAATATCACATTTACGATTGCTCTTTTTATACGGTACTGCGCTCGCTCTGTTTGCGAGCGTTAAGTATCAGGGCATCGAGATATACAACAAGCTTAGCTGAATATCTCATATCGAACATACGGTGGAAAAGGCCTACATAGCCCCCTAGTCGTGTGGGATTATCGTCGGCAAATATGGTTGTCTAAACCCCAACTAGTTATATGGCTATATACGACCATCGTCAGATACATACTAACGTATAGAGCTTTATCGCGGTCGTCAACCATTGAAAAACAGTTCAATAAAAAAAAAATAATAATAATTGAGTAAGGTGGACAGCCATCGGAGGGGCACAAATAGCCGTGTCCAACTGATGCACCAAACGTGCTCCTAATCAAGCTAAATCTGGACCTTCACATACGTGAAACTACAATTTGATCGGCAGTAAGACTTCGCGTGTCTGTTTGAGCTCGAGGGGGTACTGCCACATTATTTTGCTCAGCTTCCCGGTGTGATCAGATTATCACTAAGTTTTGGGATCGTTTGTAGCTGCAAGAGATCGTTTCAAGCCGCTGCTAACTTCGCAAATGTAACCGTTTTATGGGTAGCTGTTGACAGAAATATTGAGCGAAATGAGAAGGCTGACAAACCTGCAAAGGCAAAGGGCCTGCTGGCTGCTGCGGAGGCCGTCGAGGCGTTAATCAAAAGAAAAATACATTGCAAATTCAAGGAGTTCGTGGTCTTCAACTGGTACTACTCGAAAACCTGAAAGATAACCAAGCAAACCTGGCCGAATTGCGAAAGAAGGAGAATTGGAATAATTCTAAAAAGGTAAAAAAAAAAAAAAAACTGCCATAATCACGGGACACTGACGAATCAGTCGGCACACTGATATAATGAAGGTTCGATTCAACAACATTTGCATGAGCAGGGGTTATGAAGTAGTTGCGAATTACCTGTTTGAATGCCAAGGCCTTGCTCTCACTAGGTGTATAAGTACATTGTCCGAATTTCGGGGTATTTGTCATTTTATCTTTATTTCATATTCGTTAAAAACTTTGCTGTTTTCTGTCAAATAAACTAACAACACCGCCGCCGTGGTGTGTTGACCGTCGTGGTGTATATTTCTGCCATGAAAATCTACACGGCGAGAATTCAACTACCTTGACGATGGCAAAGGATCATCATCGATTATAAAACCGCCCAACAATTTTGATAACCGGAAATAAGACTTTACTTTTGCAAAGGCTTTCGGTACGTTTGATATGAATCCGGTATCAGCATTTCCAAATTCGTTCTGGTTTTCAAGATTTATACGAACATTTTTTTTTATTAAAAAAAAGCATAAAATTTGCGAAGAGGATTTTGGTTTTTGGAAGGCTCACTTTATGATTTGAGATATTGTTCTTTAAACTGTATTGGGCTTGCGATGATTTCCCTATACAAAACCTTTCCAAGTTTGAAGTCTACTTTTAGGCATGTGAGTCACTTAATAGCTGCATATAGGCGCGTTCAAAAACTATGGATGAACGAGGTTATTTTTATTAAATTAATAAACTAAATATTCAAGCTAAATGGAATCATATCGACAACTGCGCATCCTACGCGACTCCAAACATGATGAAGGAAAGTGTGCCTGAAAGTATGCTACATATATTGCTTTTGTTCGAAGCGAGTATAAAAACGTATATATTAATATATTATAAGTAAATATCGGGAAAAATTAAAACCGCGAGGGAAATTACTGCGTTTTCAAATGATATATGTAGATTTTTTACAAAAATAAGTTAATCTGGCAAAATTACGACTTGAATGCAGCCGAAAAACGTGATTTTCGTACATTTATGTAAGAAAATTTCGAAAACAAGAACCAAAATGAAAAATTTAAATCTTTGTGCAGATTGAGTGAACCTTAAACCTTTCCAAGAGTATAAGTTCATTTCTGATTCTGGACATTTTTTAAAATTCGTACGCCTGTTTAATACACCCTAAAATCTTCGGTGAGTAACTTAATAGCTACAATATAAGAATATGAGGAATTTTTCAAGAGTATATTTCTCCTATGTAGCCATACGAACACAAATATCTAACTAGAAATTAACTAAATCCTTTTTTTTATTTCGTGAAAATAATATGAGTCTTTAACAATTAGCATGTCTAATTTAACATTTCACTTTTGGCGCTACACCGATCCCAATCGCAAGCAAATTCAAGCCTAATTGTAGGCAATTTTCACATATGACCACACACAAGTAGCTTATCTTGATGCGCTTTACACCAATTTAAGAAAATTAACATTAGCATGTGAGCATGCAAATAAATCACACAAAAGTTAAGTGAAATAAATGTATGAAAATTATATAGCAACTGCTTAAACCACAAACGCACGCTGCGAATGTAAACAGTAAAACTAAAGCCTACAAATAGGCGTTCAAACAACTGGAAAAATACGACAAGTAAGTATAATTTCATGCTCAACAACACAAAGTCATATAGGTACATAAGTACTTACATAAGTGCATAAGACGGCAAATATGTAAGTTGAGCCGTTTAAGTATTCAAGCTAGAAATACAATCAGCTAAGTATTGGACAGTCGGCATGATGGAAAGAGTTTAAGGAATATGAAAAGTTGAAAGTCACTGTGAAATATTAGACTTCTCTGTCGGTCATGTGTTTTAGGTCAGGCAATACATCGTTCAGGTAAATATTAACAAAAATTCATGTATTTAAGCTACAAGGTTTGAGAAATATCAGCGACATGTTCGCATTTGTTATATATGTAATCAAATATGAAATTACTGAATACATGCTTATGCTACGCCCATCGGTACGCCTTTTACACCAAATTTAGTAACTTCACCAAAAGCACACGCGTCAAATTAGCATGTACAAATTTAATCAAGCTAAAACCAGAATAACGTTTTTTCATAAGCGCTAAATAACACATACATATATACCTATTAGTGCTATAATAAAAATAACTTATTTATGGATTTTGTTACTAAATTATCTGTTTGTTGAAATAAAAGAACATTAAAGTAATTGTTTTCACTGAGGTATGTATGTAGATACTCAAGGCACGTACGAATGGTCCTGCTTATGCTCAAAAATGAGTGAGCAAGAATATCCTAGAAGATGGGAGTATTCAGAGAGATGTGTTTTATTATTTTTTATTTTTGAATAACTCAGGTCGCCAAAATTGAAAAATTTCAGACCCAGAGTCGCTAGATCTGAATATCGAATCAGATTCTTGTTTTTAAGATCCAAGCGTGGGGCTGTGAAGTGTCGAAGATCATGTGTAGATCTTAGACTAACAAAGTTACTCTCTTCAGTAAAAAGAAAGAACTCAAGGCTCATGACGGGTATTATGACTGGACACTGCCTCCTCACATTGCATGCTTTAAAATTGCAGCAAGTCAGTAAAAGCGTATGTAGGAAGGAAACACGAGACGGGTTAAAGGAGGAAACGATCGAGCACCATGCGCTTGCGAGGCTAAGACTCTAGCTTTAAGGATTAAGGAACAGCAAGTAGCATAATTCCTGGAAAACTTTTAGTATTTGCAAAGAGAACGGAGTTTTTATATAACATCAAATTGATAGAGTTTCTCAGTCTTTAAACAAACTTTTTTTTGGACTCATTCAGTCTATGTGAGGACCGGATAGTATAACTTAGCCTAACCTAACCTAGACTTCGATATTTCTACATATATCGTTTGAAATCATAACAATTTTTCTCATAAACGAGATTTAGATTTGCTCGATATTGGTGACATTTTCATATTGTAACGAATTTAGGGAAACTCCACTTATTTTACACCTTCTACTAACTTTCGTATTGATAAATTTTTGAATAAATAACTCGAATATTAAATAAGGCAAAATGGTCTTTATTAGAATACTTTGAAAGTACTTCACAATAACACTTATAATTCGCAACCAATAGCGTGCTTAAATGAAACTGATCCCTGACTACTCAGCTTGTGCTGCTTTTATACTCTCTGTCCCAAATGTCTAGACGTTTCTTTTTCTAGAATTTTCTACTTGGTTGCCAGCTATATGCGTATATATTTGTAGTTTATAGCCTCTCGCATAGACATATGCTTGCGTATATGTGATTACTACTTCGACGGATGACTACATCTGTGTGTGAGTTATCTCTTCGTTGCCTTGTATGTATGTGGGTAAATTATGATTAATATATTTATGTAGCTTGCTTTAATGTTTTTGTTGTTGTGCATTTACTTAGTAACAGCTTAGAGATGGTAGTATTCGTCACAATATACATGTTTTCCTTCCGTAGTCGCTGCGAACAAAAGCAAAATGGTTAGCATACTTTCTGCAGGTTTTCTCAAATAACCTTTGAAGTTGTGCTGCAGAAGGAGTAACTGGCATAATTTTTGTTAATTCAGATATTTAATTTTATTATGTTAACATAATTTTATTTCGAGCAGACATGCTTTGACGAACTTTTTTTACATGCAATTATAATATGACTAACGTGCCTGCAAGTAGATCTGAAACTTGTGCAAAAATTTTAAATGGTGAAACTGTCGCAATGTTATTGCAATTTAAAAACCTAATCTGAAGGCGTCAAGGAAATTTTTCAAAAATTAAAGAACATTTTCAAAAACCTTATAGCACTTTAAAATATATATTGTATTTGTGACAATTAGAAGATTTGGTGACAAAAGAGCGTAGTAAGTATAGCAAAAAATTTCTTTGGATTCATATACAGCTTACCAAAAGCCTTCAAAAAAAGTTTTGGCTCATTGTTGCGTATAAATATTGTCGGATTAGATAAAGAGGTAAAATTAGTGGGTCTTGCGGTAAAGAACAAGACGAAGTACTTTCTGTAATCGAAGAAAGAATCGGCGTATTCACGCTACTGACGCATATGAATAGAGCACTTCATTTTTCTGGGAAACACCATTGACAGCAAAAACAGTGTTACCTTAAAAATCAATGAAAGAATAACCCTTACCAACTGCTTTAGACTGAGTAGACAATTGAAAAGTAAAGACCTCTATCGACGAAAAAAAGTAACGCTCTATAAGTCGCTCATCATAACTGTCTTGATGTACATATGTCTCGGAATCAAATGAAGGTGTTGCGAAAATATGAGATGGCTCTTGAAGTGCTCTAGAGGGAAGCCCTCCGAAAGATTTATGATCATTTTGGTGATACCGACGGCGATTATCAAAGGAGATATAACGATAAGCTCTATGAGTTTTATATATATAGAACTGGAAATAGTGCAGCGAATAAGGACACAGATGCTTCGCTGGCGAGGTCATGTTATGCGAGTTTGGAAGCAGAGAAAGGAGAAACCTCCGCTGAATTAAGAGAATTAGATAAAGGAAAACTTGGTTTGTCTTGGCCTTTGCAATTGTCGTCGGTTATCTAGATAGGAGGCAAAGGTTTTTATGAAACGATTAACATGGTTCCGAATATTTCTGGTACCACAAAAACATTTGTAAAAGAATAGATATTTCAAAAATTCAAACTAAATTTGGAACATTGCAACCGAGTTTGACTTCGGTAATCTAGCAACCAAAACCTATGCCCGGTTTTTCGGTGCAATTTAGAGATCAACTTGTAAGTTATTTTCTTATAAGAGCGATTACTAAGACCAAGGTCACAGTTCCCAAATTGGTGACAATGCAACAGGCGATCTAGAAAAACAGGTGGACTACATAGCTTACAAACCGCGATAAGTATTTAGCAGATCGAACTATATTTGCAATCTCGCAATCAACTTTGAAGTTACGTGCTGATTAGCTAGATACTAACCTCTTTTTTCATGAAAAATAAAAAAGGTAGATGAACTTGCAAAGACTGGATCTTGCGGAGGCGGTGTAGATGCATCATGCATGGCAGATTCAAGAAGTAATCAGGTCTCCAACTGGTACTCCTCGAACACCTTAAAAATAATCAAGCAAACCAAGCCAAATTACGATAGTAGTAGAACAGAGAACCTACTAAATACAATCACAGGACATTGGCCACTCAGCCTGAATGCTGAGGGAAAGGTGATTTTTCAACAGCGAATGCATGAGCTACACCGAGGAAGGAAGCAAAGAAACAGTCATGCACTATCTGTGTGAATGAACGCCCAGTCCTAACTCGTACTAGGTTTATAACTATGGGTAGTTATATACGGAACTTCAGGGAGTAGCTAAAAGTTCTGTAAAATATATAGAGTTATTGTACGCACTTATTGGTTTCAATGGAACACCGACTAGCCACACTTAAACAGCAGCAATTGGTTCCAGAACAATACGCGTCAAAATAATGCCCGTGCCCTACTTGGATTCGGGTATTTGGTATCCGAGTTATGCGAGAGACACAGTAATTAACCAAACAAAACTTGCCAGATTCCAACTTCATGATTTTGTAAAAACTTCTTTTACGGCCTGCAAGAACAAAAAAAAAAAAAACACACACACACACTTCAAGCCCGCAAATATGTTAATTACATTGACCTTAGATATTCATGTAAATATTTTCTTTGCTGTCTCATTTGAAGCGCCCATTAACCAAAGTCTGTCGCTCAAATCTCAAGTGTTGACTGAGATTAAACAAGTTCTTGTTGTTGCTATACTATACACTTGGCTTGGGTTGATAGAAATCAAACAAACATATTAATAAAGTTGTTATTTTATTGTCCTTAGGAAATTCATGAGGCGCTACGATGATTAATTGTTAAAATATGCTGGTGATGAAGAAAGAATGCCCCAACAGGCACATTGCCAAAAGAATAGGAGTAGCCGAAAAATACAACAACAACAAAAGTAGATAAATAAGACAAAAAGGCAAAAATATATATACATAGGAGATAAGGTAATAAAAATAGGAGTATATATTATTTCAATAAATTCTCATTCAAGCGCATGGGTTTATGGAGACGTGTGTGAGGTATAGTGAGAGTATGTGTGTGCATGATTGACTGTAGGCGTGCTTTTTCGCTATATTTCTACCTTTATAATAAAATACGTTCATATGTATGTAGATATGTGTATGTGCACTGTTGTTATTAATATTTTTGAACTTATTATTTATGTTTATAACCCAGCAAACATTTGGAGTCACAAAGAAACTCGTATCCTTTAAGTTCATTATGAGCTCATTTATGAGTCCGAAATGAGAGTATTGCCCTTCTTGCAGTGGTCTTCCGATAACAGCCTTTCTTCATACATTATGTGAGCCTAAATAGGAGTCCGATCAGACTCCCATTACGGTCATAAACAGCTCATGATTTGCTTCGTAATAACTCTTTTCGGAGTAATTTCTGTTCTTCATATTAGGGTTAAGGATTGGTCAGATCAGGGCGGATTTTCGATGCAAGAAATTAAAAATGGGGAGGCATATCCCAATATTAGTTGGGGAATAGGAATTTCGAAGGAAACCCATAAAAGTAAGACATATCGCCTTCAGCTCTAAATGAATATATGGAGGGCTCGATAGACCAACCATGGCATACTACGGAGGCAGTTTGGTGGTTACATATAAAGGAAAACTTTTTCAAAATAAAATATGAACATTTGCTCCAAAATTTCATTTTTGCTGAGCACTCTTGGCTTACAGCTCATAATTTTCATCATATCGTAGTCATCAAAGACTCTTATATGATCATATTTCTTAGGCTCAAATTTTTCATATATTTGGGACTCATATCGGATTCCTAAATTATGAGCGCTCGAAGAATGTTTGAGGGAAATAAGTTCGTATGATAGGCGCATGTGTATGGGTGTGTATGTGTACTTAGATATATTTTTTGTGCCGCACATCATAATGTTAGTAGCTTAGGCCAAGTCACATATTATGTTGTCATTACGTGACTATATGAGAAGATTTATTATATTTCATATAAAAAGGTCTGTATATCTATGTATTTATATACATACATATTTTATAAGCGCCACAGCACAACTACAAACACATATACAGCAACAACAAAATGCATACATACCGTCAATTGATTATCATATATAGAGTATATATACAAATGTACGTTGGCGATTACTTTTTTTGTTAAATTTTTTTCTTGTAAAAGTTAAGCCGACACTTTGTTGCGCTTGGGAAATATGTGGCACAAGGAGTTGCCTAAAATATGCCACACACTCCAATATGTGTAAATGATGCTCACAAATACACATTTATATTTTTGATAAGGCTCAGAAAAAGGGCGAAATTACAAACAGTAAAAAACAATAATGCATGACATGCCGGAAGAAAAAAATTATCGTTGATTTATTTTTGCTTGTTTATACCCAACTGCAGAGAATTTCTTGTGTATATATTATAACGCAAGAAAATGAAAAAGTGATGTTAGGCGCTATCCATTAGCATATTTTTGTTCGAATTGCGCCCACAGGTGCCCTGAATTGTTGTGGTTTTAGAGATATCCTGGCCTTGCAACTTTGGGTGTTCATGTACTGTTTCATGAGAAAAACTGTTTTTTGTTAAAACTTCGACTTCATCTTCTCGATATCTACATGCTAATAATAAAAGCTATATTTGTAGCTCACTTTTAGAAATGTTTTGTAGTTATGCAGCATAACTGGCAGTCGATATGGTTGCTTCCAGCTTAACTGATTTGTTTTTATTTGCTTGTTCAATGAAAAAAGCCAACAAGCGCTGTGATATTCCTAACATGGCAGAAAGTATGCTCCACATTTATAAAAAAATTGTATTTGGAAGAAAATTGCGCAAAATTAACAAACCTTAAATGACATAACTTAAGAACACGATAAAGGATTTTTCGACGTAGAAATTTTTTTCTAAATTTAGTTTAAACATTTTTTGAAAAGTGAAAAAGCTCCACTGTAGCTGTAAAAGACTTTCAGCCCATTTTTGGGCCTTAATTTGTTGTTTTAATTTTTTGTCGGCCCTTTTAAATTTTGAAAATTGAACGTACTTTTTCCCTACAGAGTTCCCTGCCGAGTTAGAAAAATGAGGTTAGGTAAGGTTGAAGTAGCCGGTCCGTGAGGATTTTACATAGAATGAATGAGTCCGTAGTGTTACCGGAAGTTTCTTTAACGACCAAACTGAAAAACCCTATCAAAAACTAGGACCTATGGTATAAAATAAGTTCATTTTCTTGACAAATTCTAAAAGCTTCCTAGCACCTATGCCCCTTGCTGCTTCTAGATCTGACAGCTGTACCACTCTTAATACCTTGAGTCTTAGCCTAGCAAGCGCACCGTGCTTGATCCTTTCCTCTTCCAACCCACAGCCTAGTTCAAAGGCGTATGACGCCAGAACGCAGAGTTCAGTCAGAATACCCATCGTTAATCTACAGTCCACCCATTTGATTGACATAAGTCACTTTGTTAATTTAAAGTTGTAAGATTTACACATAATCTTCGACATTCGATAGCCCGTGATTTTGCGCTTGATTGAAAATATGCAACTCTCGCCTACCTTTAATCTCGTCCAATCTAATTGGGACGTCAACGGAGCAAGCTCCGAGGGATGCCCATTTTTAAGTAGTTCATCCTATTTTCCAATCCCTTCTATTCTCATATGCCCTCGGACCCAACATATTCCGTTTCTTTCCATTCCATTTTTATTTAATTTAGTGAAATGTATTTTTTTTTTTAATTTAATAAGTTGCTTGAATTTTGTATTTGAAAGCAAGCAAACTAAACTTCCACACGTTTCTAAAAATAATCGAGAATTCGTGAAAAATTTATGACGGTTCTGTTGAACGTGCCTTAAAATATTCCACATACTTGGGACTAAAAACATATAGTACACATATTTAACTAATTGTGTATAACACAGAAGGCGAGCATTAAAGCATTAAATGTGTGAGTGGATTGAGGCAGCTGCCTTTACACCAGTATAAATGAAGGAAATTTCGAGTTCAAAACTCAGCTTCCGAAAAGCTAGCTGATGCAGAAGTGAAAAATTAGGAACAAGTTCAAGTAACCATCGCCGTCTGCAAGTTTTTAAATTTTTCTCTAACTAATATCAGTAGAAACAAATTTGTTGACGAAATTGCTAGAAATCATAATTAAGGGAAAGTTAAAAAATGTGGCAAGAAAAAGATTTTTTTCAAGAGATATGTTAAATAAAACAAGCGCTGATAGCTGTTTTAGAATACAGCAACTGGGTATTCAATATAAGATTTATTTATTTTTGGTTGCGTGTGAACTTTTGCATATAGTATGTATTTAAATATATACAAAAAAATGTGTACGCATTAAAATAATTGTTTTTTTTTAATTTCTATTTGATTTCTTCTCTTTTATGTTATTTTTTTGTGCAAATTTTGTTTGTTAATTTTTTTTTTTTTTTTTTGTTATACTTACAGTAACTTGTTGAGCAAACTCAACCTTCGGTTGGCCGACCAATTCAATAATATGAACCATATGGAATGCTTTTTTGCTGGACTGACAAAACGGCTGTTGATGTGCAAAATTTGATTATTAGTTCTGTTTTTGTTGTTAGCTTGCTATTTGGTTTTGATGATGAGTGTGTGTGATTACACTGCCGAATTTTTCTGTTTTTTTTTGTTTCAATATTGCGCACAACGAGTTTTATTTTAACGCCGTATAAATATTGAATTTGATTAAAAACGCGCACTTATTAATTTCTACTGCAAAATTTTTGCACAAAAATTATTGAAATTTTTTGTGTACAAGCCAAAAACTTTGTTTTAGTTTTTTTTTGTTGTTTTGCTTGTTTGCCTTTTTTTGGATTAGCTTATGTTTTATTTTTTGTAATATTTTATTTGTAAAATAAATTCAATTAAAATTTTTCTGCATTTAAATGAATTTTTCTTTTGTTATTTTTTGCAATTTTTGTAGTTTTAACTGTTTATTGATTTACTCTTTTTGATTTCTGTTTGCGCACGAGTCTATACGCGCACTTGCATAAATTATTGACTATAAACAAAAATTTGTTTATGGTTTATTTATTGTTTTTTTTTTGGTTCAATTTTCTTTTGGAATAATTTATGTATGTTTTCAAGTTTAAATTTTTTTTCTGCTATTTTGTAAATCGGGCTGGTGTTTTTGATTTATATTTTGCACACTTGTAACACTTGAATACTTTTCTTAAATATTTTTGTATATTATTAAGTTATTTATAATAAATTTGGTTCGGCTTGCTTGCTGTTTTATTTGATTTTGAATATGATGAAATCACAAATTTTGCTAATGTTTTTTTTTAATATAATTACGACGAAAATTTATTTTATTTTAATTGAAGTATTTGTATGCTTGTTGCGCTTATTTGAGAAAACTTTATTTGGTTTAACAGCTTGTTATTTTTTGCAATTCAAATCACTTTGAACCTGATGTCAGACATTTTTTTTAAATAATTTCTCCGAAAATGTTGATAATTACGCAAAATCTTGCGTTTTGTTGTATTCCGCACAAAAATTGTTGACTTTGTAGTTGAAGTTTTTTTAAAACCTACTTTAAATTTTTAGCTTAAAATGTTTTTGCTATTAGAGTTTTAAAATTTGTACAAGAAATTGTATGTGAGTTTTGTTTTCAATTTTGATCTAATGGAATAGCCTTTTGTAGAAAAAAATCAAGTGATTATAGTTCGGATAAATATTGTGTATGTATTTTTCTTATTCTGCAAATTTTGCGGAAACAAAAAAAATTGTCTAAAATATTTTTTAAAAGTTGTGTTATACTTTTAGGTACATGAAAATAAATAAAAATTTTATCCAGTTTTTGAAATATATAAAAAAAAAAAATTGGTAATTAATAAACAATATAAAATAAATTTCACTTTTCGGTTCTGTTGAATGAGCCTAAATATATTCCACACAATTTGGAATCAAAACATATAATATACATACGTTTCTACCTAATTGTGTATAAAAGAAATAGCAACAAAAAAGTTAATATTTAGAGGTAAACTACAAAGCGTGCAGCCCATTCATAAGGTTGGGTGTATTGAAAACTTTACAACAGTTTGTAAGTTGGTGATTTCGAATTCAAGACCGAACTCCCAAAGAGCTAGCTGATGAAGAATTGCAACTCAGAAATATGTCCAACCATATTTAGAATTTTTTCTTTTATATCGACAATTGAAAAAATATATATTATACTAATTTCAAAAAATTATAAATTTAATACAATAAATTGTTTTCGTTGTATAATTTCTTTCTCTGCCAACGTGTTTCAATTAAATAAATATTCTTATGACAACACAACGTTTACCTTAAAACTACGTTTATTTAGTTAACTTACTAAATAATGTTTTTTACGGGTTGTGTTAACCCAATCAGCCTATGTGAGTTCTTAATTGGCTAGCCTATTTAACTTATGTTCGGACTAGGCCGGTACAACGAAATCAAAAATTTTTTAAAATGATATTGACATAAAAAAGTAATATAAAAAAATTTGCTTAATTAGTATCAAAATCGGAATCAAAAAAGTTAAGTTTTTCATTAATTCTTCGAAGTTTGAGCTTTTGTTGAGTAAATTTTATATGGAAAAAATAATCGAACTTGAAAACTGATTTTTTTTTTTCAAATAGTTTGTTGATATATGCAAAACAATATTTTTTGGTTTAAAAAAAAAATAACATCCAAATTATTGAGGAACAAATTAAAACAATTTTTTTTTTTTTTGTTATTTGACGAAAATAACGTTAATATATAGCCTTGCTTAGCGTCGACTTCGCCCACATCAAATTTCAAACCTGTCCTCAAAATACGAATGAAATACGTTAATTTCCTCATACCACATTCACACTGCGCCATAAACTAGATTTAATGGGTAATTTTGGAACTTAACCCTAGGTATTAAATACAAAAATATTCCAGTGTTCGAGTGTTTGATGAAATGTGAATGTTGCATTATAAACCAAGAATGTTTAAGAACTGTTTGGTAACGGGTTCAGCTAGTTTCTTGTACATGGTATTTTTAGGTGTTAGTGCACTGAGTAAAATATGCACAAAAAAAAAAATAGTTTATATAAAATAAAATAAAAAACTTAATAATAAATAATGTAAATATTATAAAAATTAAAATTAAACTTATAAAGTAAATTAAAAATAAAATAAAACAAGATAAAATAAAATAAAATAACATAAAATTAAATTAAATTAAACTAAAAAAACAAATAGGTAAAAAATAAAATTAAATACAAAAATAATATATAATAACATAAAATGAAAAAAATGAAAGAATAAAATAAGATAACATCAATTAAAACAAAAAAATAAAATAATATGTAATAAAATAAATAAAATAAAATAAAATAAAATAACACAATATAAAATAAAATAAAATAAAACAAACTAAAATAAAAAAAGACTAAAATCAAATAAAATAAAAAATAAAATAAATTAAAATCAAATAATATAACATAAAATGCAAATAAGAATACAAAAGAAAACAAAAAAATACAAAATAAATATTAATAAAATAAATTTAAAAAAATTAATTAAACAAAATAATATTTAATTCAAAACAATATTATAAAATAAAATAATATTAAATAAAATACAAAAAAATTAAATAAAAATCATTTACTTTTGTGGTTTAACAACTTCTGGATCTCCACTACTTAAGAATAAATATGGGCCTCAAGAATAAAAAGTGAGAATATTCTCGACTAAGATTTTTAAGTAAAATTAGATTTTTGGTTTCTATAGCAAAAACTAGCGGAACTTCTTCTAATTGAAAAATCGAGTCTGAGCAATGAGGTCGTTTTTTTACATGACGTTCTATAAATTTATAAATTGTATAAAACGTTAGTAAACTTTTGTCATTTTTTGAACAGTGTAATTTTAAAATTAAGCGCTGTTCCCGATCTAAGGGTGCTTTATATTTCTGCTCGTTTTAGTTTCTGATATTGATGGAGTCCTTACGCCACAGATATTTAGTTGCTTAAGAGTTTTTTATCACGTTTCTGTTTATTCTAAATAGTTAACAAGCAATTTGCATAAAATTTAGCGATTTAGGAATTCTAATTAATTTCAAAGTTTCCTGCTGATTCAATACAATTGTAAAGCAAACTTATGAATAAAAAAATAATAAGAAATCCACTCACATAAGAACAATACAGTCATGCGCTTCGCAAAAGGAAAAAAAAACGATACTAAAAATTTTTAAAAGAAATGTTAATATTTATATCTAAAAACTCGTACTTTAGAAAATATAGAAACAAATATATTTCGATATAAATATACACTTTAATGCATAAACAAAATCCACGTGAGCCAAAAGCATACAACCAGCCAGAACATTAATAAATTGCCAATAAATAAACTAAACTGTTTGCTGCTAGAAAATGCAAAATTTCTATGTACACATCTATTGTTTAGGTGTGAAAAACTAATGGAAATGAATTGCAAATGTAGGCGCAAGGTTACAAATAAATGCGGCTGGAGGTAATGTATTCAGTCGTATAGAATAACGCAGGGCCGCCGAGAGAAAATCCGGGCCAGGGGGCAAAAAAACACGGGCCCCCATATTAAAATGAACAAATTCTCAAAATCAAAATTACCATCTTTTACATATTTATATGCATTTGTATATACATGTATATTTAAGCATATATATGCATACATGTATATTATATTCAATGAATATATAGTTACGAACTTTACTTTATCTACACATTCATACAGATCAACATATGAGTAAATATGTTTACATAGAAATATACATATTCTTCATAAATTATTAATATACACATTAATAGACACGTTCACAGATATATAAAATTTGTTGAAATTTAAACCGACTGCAATCTATGAAAGGTGATTAAACTGTAGCTTTTTTTATTTTCGCACAACAAAACACAAGAAATGTTCTGTTTTTCGGTGAACTTGGTTGGAGAAAAAAAAACAATAATTTATGAATGCGCAAGTTTTTTATATGGTTTCAAAGAAAATTATTTAAAAGATGATAAAAAGGTTCCTATTATTAAAATGAATAAATATTTCACTAAAAAACAAAAAAAAAAAAAAAAAAACAAGTAAGGAAGGCTAAGTTCGGGTGTAACCGAACACTACATACTCAGCTGAGAGCTTTGGAGACAAAATAAGGGAAAATCACCATTTAGCAAAATGAACCTAGGGTAACCCTGGGATGTGTTTGTATGACATTTGTATGAAATGAAAGGTGTTAATGATTATTTAAAACGTAGTGGGCCTTAGTTCTATAGGTGAACGCCTTTTCGATATATCGCGATAAGGGTGGACCAGGGGTGACTCTAGGATGTGTTTGTACGATATGGGTATCCAATTAAAAGTATTAATGAGGGGTTTAAAAGGGAGTAGCCCTTAGTTGTATATGTGAAGGCGTTTTCGAGATATCGACCAAAATGTGGACCACGGTGACCCAGAACATCTTCTGTCGGGTAAAGCTAATTTAGTTATATATGTCATACCACGAACAGTATTCCTGCCAAGATTCCAAGGGCTTTTGATTTCGCCCTGCAGAACTTTTTCATTTTCTTCTGGTAGGTGCCACACCCATTTTACAAAGTTTTTTCTAAAGTTGTATTTTGCGTCAATAAACCAATCCAATTACCATGTTTCATCCCTTTTTTCGTATTTGGTATAGAATTATGGCATTTTTTTTCATTTTTCGTAATTTTCTATATCGGAAAAGTGGGCGTGGTCATAGTCGGACTTCGGCCATATTTTATACTAAGATAAAGTGACTTAAGATAAGTACGTGAACTAAGTTTAGTTACGATATATCGTTTTTTGCGCAAGTTTTCGTGTTAACGGCCGAGCGGAAGGACAGACGGTCGACTGTGTATAAAAACTGGGCGTGACATCAACCGATTTCCCCCATTTTCACAGAAAGCAGTTACCGTCATAGAATCTATGCCCCTACCAAATTTCACAAGGATTGGTAAATGTTTGTCGGACTTATGACAATAAAAGTATTCTAGACGAATTAAATGAAAAAGGGCGGAGTTACGCCCATTTTGAAATTTTCTTTTATCTTTGTATTTTGTTGCGTCATATCATTACTGTGGTCGAATGTTGACATAATTTACTTTTATACTGTAAAGATATTAAATTTTTTGTTAAGATTTGACTTAAAAAAAAATTTTTTTTTTTTAAAATGGGCGTGTTCGTCATCCGATTTCGCTAATTTTTATTTAGCATACATATAGTAATAAGAATAACGTCCCTACCAAATTTCATCATGATATCTTCAACGACTGCCAAATTACAGCTTGCAAAACTTGTAAATTACCTTCTTGTAAAAGTGGGCGGTGCCACGCCCTTTGTCCAAAACTTTTCTAATTTTCTATTTTGCGTCATAAGGTCAACACACCTACCAAGTTTCATCGCTTTATCCGTCTTTGGTAATGAATTATCGCACATTTTCGATTTTTCGAAATTTTCGATATCGAAAAAGTGGGCGTGGTTGTAGTCCGATTTCGTTTATTTTAAATAGCGATCTGAGATGAGCGCCCAGGAACCTACATACCAAATTTCATCAAGATACCTCAAAATTTACTCAAGTTATCGTGTTTACAGGCGGGCGGACATACGGACGGACATGGCTAAATGAATTTCTTTTTTCAGCTCAGCTGAATATAAAAAATATCACAAATATAGTTCTGGGATCGGTTATATCAATTTCTATAAAAGAAAATTCGCACACTCTTATTGAACTTTTGAAAATATTTTTTTCAAATTGAAAACTTTTCTTTGATTAGCAGAGGTTGCATGAAAATCATTTACAAACATTTTTAAAAGTAAATGAATTTAGCACAACAGAAAACATTTCGTCAAAATTTTTTATGTGTGATAGAAATTAGGGGCAAAATTTCGAACATATAGCAGCGAACACGAAAACAGTGCAATTTTATCAAATTTCGTCAGCAAAGTCTTTCTCTTTTACCGATTTTTTACTTTCATTACGAAAAAGCTTCTATGAATTTTGTTACTGCGACTTTGCAAACCAATCTCGATTTTTTTTTTTTGGAAAACATTTAAAAATCGAAAAAGTTGTGTGAAAATTTCGAACATATTTTTTAGATTTTTCTTACATTTTTTTGATATGTAGTTTTGTAGCTCAATCAATTATTGTCTAAATAACACAAGTTAAAGGTCTCTTAAAATTCACATTGATTTTTGACAACTTGTTTCCGAGGCGTCTTTCAGATTTTCTTCCAAAAAATATATTTTGCGCCCGTAGTTTTCGTAATAACATTTTCGAAATATAAATTTTTTTTTTAATATTTTTGAAACTGATTTCCATAGTCTTAGTAACATAATATATAGATGTTCTTTTTTATATTATTGAAAATAAAAATGCGAAAAAAAAAAAAAAAATTATCATCCAAATTGTTTTCAAGGTTTAAAGTGACAGCTAAAATTTTTTTGTTTTTTTTTGTCTGTGAACTCTACTGGCTATCAATGTCGGGAAAAAATAACAAATTAAATTTAAATAGCTTTTTTCTCCAAATTGTAAACCTTTCTGAGTTCTGAGATAGGGTATATTTGCAACAATTTTTGAGACAGGATGGTTCCTAAAACAAAAATTGTGATTTACGTAAGCCGAGATAGCGTGGTACTCGGCAGGGTAGTTGAAATCAGATAGGTGTTTAGGTTTTCTATGAGAGCTGTATACTTAGCGTCACAAGGGTAATTTCTCTTAAAAATGTCTTGCTGGTTTTTCCAAAGGCATACTTTGAGACATTATTTTTCAACAATTAAAGCGGAAGCATTTCAAGAAAATCGAATATCCCTTATAAAGTTTTGTTGAACGAGCCTAAAAATATTTCACACAATGTACCCCATTATGTATAAAAGGAATAACAACCAAAAAGGCAATACTTAGGGACAAATCATAAAGCACACAGCGGTGCATTGATATAGCTGAGTGGATAGAGACATCTGCCCTTACACCAGTATGAATGTTGGAGATTTTGAATTCAAAATACAGCTCCCGAAAAGCTAGCTTATAAAGAGAAATTCAAAATGATTGCCTTAGTAACCATCGCCGAGTATAAGTTTTTCAATTTTTTCTAATATCAACAAAAAAATATAAAGCAATATATCTAAGCATATCTTGCTAGTTAAATACAAATTAAATATTTACTTTTCGAAAAAAAAAAATATTTTGATATTTAAAAAACAAAAATGTTTATAATAAATTATCTTATTAATTTCTAATTATTATTTTTTTTTCGTTTAAAGAAGTATTACAATTTTCGAAACTAAAAATAGAGTTTGTAACAAAGGTTTTAAGTGTGTATATTTTTCTCTTCAATTGAAATATATATATATAGTATATGTCTTAATAAAAATTCTGATAATTTTTTGAAAATTTTCAAAATATTTTCACAAATGCGATCAACAAGTATCCGTTTCAATATTTTTTTGTAGCTTGTGCTAAATAAAATTTTCAAATTAAAGTTTTTCTTATTACATAAAATAAGCTCTGCAAGCGAATGAGTAAAACTGTTTATTTTTCACTGAATTTTGATTTCTAAATAAGCTTTTTTATCAAAATCTTGGCAAAGAACATGAAAAATTATTTATCATCAAAAAGTTTTTTTTTACAAAAACGAAATTTAACAACTTTCCCAAACTTAGGCTTTTCTTTTGATGTAGCCTCCAAAATTAAATAATTTATATATTGTTGTATATAAATTTAAAAAAAAATATTTTTTTTTAGACGAAGCTGTTTACAGTCATTTTAAGTTTCAAACTATTTTTAATATTTTTTTTTTGGAATTTTTGAATTTTTTTTACAGCCTACAATAAATGGCAATTTTTTTTTGAGTCGAAACTGCTTAAAGCAGTTTAAAATTTCAAATATTTTTTTTTAATTTATCTTTATTTTTTTATAACCTACAGCAAATTAAATACTGTTTTTTAGTCGATTCTGTTTATAGCAGTTTTAAATTAATTGAGAGTGAATTTCAAACATGTCTTTTAACTCATTTTTGAATTTTGAAATTTATTTTTTACATTCTACAGCAAATTTACCAGTTTTTTTTTGACGAATTGTTTAAAGCAATTTTGAGTTTTATTAATTTAGAGCAAGTTTCAAATATTTTTTTATTAAACTTTTTTTTAATATTTTATTTTTTTAATAGTCTGCAACGTTTTTATAACCTGCAACAAATTCAACGGGTTTTTTCTTAGTCGACATTAATACAATTAATTTTAAATATTATTGAGTTAGAGTAAATTTCTTATATTTTTTTTTAACTTTGCCTTTTTGAATACCTAATTTTAAATATCATTAATCTATCGTAAAATTCAAATGTTTTTTTTATAAATTTTTTTTTTTGAATTCTTATTTTTTGCATATAACCTACAACAAATTTAAAACTTTTTTAAGTCGAAACTGTTAAAAGCAGTTTTAAATTTCACCAATTTAGGGTAAATATGAAATATTTGAACAAAAAGTTTTTATTTTATTTTTTAATTTTGTTTTAATTTACAACAAATAAAAGACTGGCTTTGGTGACTTTAAACCTTAGATTTCATAAATTTATAGCAGATTTCTAAAATTGATTTTATAAGTTTTGAGATTTTGTTAATAATCTTGTCAAAAGTGTTTAAAGCGACTCTAAGTTTTATTTACATATTTAGAGCAAATTTCAAATATCATTTTTAAACCTACTTATTGAATTTTTTAGTTCTTTTTATAGTCCCCAACAAATTTAACATTTTTTTTTTAGACAAAACTGTTTAAAGCAATTTTAAATTCCATTAATTTAAAGGCGGCCACCGTGGTGTGATGGTAGCGTGCTCCGCCTATCACACCGTATGCCCTGGGTTCAACTCCCGGGCAAAGCAACATCAAAATTTTAGAAATAAGATTTTTCAATTAGAAGAAAATTTTTCTAAGCGGGGTCGCCCCTCGGCAGTGTCTGGCAAGCGCTCCGATTGTATTTCTGCCATGAAAAGCTCTCAGTGAAAACTCATCTGCCTTGCAGATGCCGTTCGGAGTCGGCATAAAACATGTAGGTCCCGTCCGGCCAATTTGTAGGGAAAAATCAAGAGGAGCACGACGCAAATTGGAAGAGAAGCTCGGCCTTAGATCTCTTCGGAGGTTATCGCGCCTTACATTTATTTTTATTTTTTTAATTTAAAGCAAATTTCAAATACTATTTTTTTTTTTGATTTTTTTTATATATGCTAATTTAAAACTACATTTTATGTATAGAACATAAGTTAATATTATTGTTATATCTATTTATTCACAAAAACAGTTTTGTTTTTGTTTTTACACTGAACGTAAGGAAAGAAAATATTCACTTCCAATTTTCCTAGTCCAACAAAAAGCATTTGTTTATTAAGGAAAATTTTAAGGTCTGCGCTAGTTAATATTGCAACAATGACAATTTATTTTTAATTTTAAATATCCGAGTTAAAAAAATTCTAAAGTAATCTCATTAAAAGAAAAATAAATCGATTTTTCACAAAATAAAAATATATTTTTATATAAATAAATGTGTAAGGTTATGACTTAAAAAATAGTTTACTTATGCATTTACTATTTTTTTAGTAAGAAAGTTTTTTTTAGTTTAGAAAGTTGATTGAGGCTGTAATAGGAAAGCTTCTTGAATGAAACATGAAACAACTTTGAAGAACTTTCCTGAAATTTTTTAAATATATAATCAGTGGCCGGCCAATCAAGAACTTTCCTGAAATTTTTTAAATGTATAATCAGTGGCCGGCCAATTAGTGTTAAGTATAAAATATATCATTTGCAATATACTTATACACATTGGAAAAACTATTTGAACTTTTTGTTATTAAATAATTTCTACTTTCATTTTGTGTTTATGTGCGAAGTTTTTATTTATAAATATTTTTCATTTTGTGTTTATGTTTATATGCGAAGTTTTTACTTGAAAATATTCATAAAATATTCGATCACTGTTCAAAGCTGAAGTAGAACATTTATACAAATACACTCACGAAAAAAGTATTGGTTCGAGAGCTTTTTGCGATTTTCATCTAGTTCAGCAAAATAGTTTTCGTTACTTTTGTTTGAAAACATAGACAAATATGTAATTAAAATCAATACAAACTAAATTCAACTAAAATTCGAAAACCAAACACGAATCTTCAGTAAAATTTTAATCATAAATAATTTCTCTGAGCATTTTTTGTGGTTCATTAAGTTTTGGTATAAAAACTGATAGTCTTAATCCCCCGTAAGATTTCAGTACTATCACCAATTTTCTTGTCAGCTTAGTTACGCTTTTTCTTCCATACAAACTTCTGTACGTAATTTTTTATAGGGAAGATAGCGTTAAAAAATTTGAATGAAAACACGTTCGGCTTCTTTTTTTGTACTGGTATATAACAAATTTTTGTTGTTGTGTGTGTTTATGTTTTTATTTTGCATGCACTGTATATTGGTGTTATCAATTTTCAAAAACGCAATACGTTACGCTGAGCTTTCCAGATTTATTTCACACAAATATTTAAAATATATTTCAAATGCTTTCAACAACACGCGTGCTGGAGTTTCACAAGAAAACTACAGGTGTAAATAACCTTTTTTTTTTATAATTTTTTGGGTTCAAATTTTTTACGGTTTAATTTTACACCGAATTTTTTAGAATTAAAAATTGTTTACAAATGCGAATGAAGTTTTCAAATTCCAAGAAGTTGAATACAATTATTTATAATATTTTATTTTTTTTGTCAAATATTATTGTTATTAAAACAATATTTTGCTTATTATCATTTATATTTTTCTTTTTATTTGATAATTCTTTACTGAGAACTTTGAGAATGTCACACGAGAGACGATAATTATACGAAATATTTCCTGACTTAACTACACAAAACTCAATAGCGTACTGAAAAAGGACGGCTAACGGCAAGCAGGAAAACCAACCACTCGTATCTATACAAGTTGGAAAATTCAATCAGCATAAGCGGTAAGCGAACAAACCAGCGAAATACCGAATAAACGAACGAATGAGTACTAATGACAAACATATATACAAACGGTTGTATTGTATATGAACGAGCTGAGTTGGCAAAAGCGACGGCCATAAAGCGAACTATGAACATATTCAAAATTCAAGAAGCGCACACACGAAAATGCCTTTGACAAGCAACGAGTATCATACCAATAAATTTGTATGCCTAACATAATCTACATATACGCGCGATATAACATGAAAAGTTTATGTTTATCTATATATACTTATACAGGTGTAAGTATTTGTATCTGCTATCATACAATACATACACACATGAATGCTTTGTAGCGGCTATGGGTCTAACGGACAATTCAACGAGCTAGCCGAATAGCCAACACAGCCGACCAAACGAACGGCCGAGTATCATACAAACGCCGACCAACTCAACAAAATTGCATAGGCTGTGAGCCGACTTGTAACTCAAATGTGTGGGTGTGTGTTTGTATTTGCTTGAAGGCAGTGAAAATTCCAGCGCATCATAAACACGTACACTCATCGAAAATACTCGTGAGTTAACGAATGCGATAAGCGAGTGGGCGTATGAATGAATGGGGTTGACTTTTGACAAACATGTTGCATTAAGTTGCAGTTTGAAGATAACAAAAAAATGTTCGACACAAACTAACGAATTTTATGCGGCATCAAACCAAAACAATAAATGAGTAGGCCAACGAACGTATGAGAGGCGCTTTGTGATAAAAGTAACGAGTTTGAGAAACGAAGCATTGCGACGAAAAGTTGCGAGCGTACACTATTACACTACGTATCATATTAGCGACTATAGCGCTAACGGTACTACATCTTAAACAGCTGTATGTATGTTAGTGTATGCGCTTTGGTTGTATGTTGTATTGTTGCGGCAGGCCAAAAAGGCAATACAAATCTACTCACAAACTAAAAGTTGCACTTGTATTGTGTGATGAACCCCTAAAACTCGACGGCAATACCAACATTATAACAAGAGACACACACTCACACAAGAAAAATAAGAACAAATATTTTGTGGCACAACAAAAGCAACTCAAACTTCTGTAGATGTTCATTGAGAGCGCGCGAGCGGGAAAATATGAGAGTTTGAGCATGGAAATTCAAATTTGTGGTGCATGAGAGGGAGTGAGACGACTAGTGTGTGGGGGCCGTTTTGGGTGCTGGCCTCAGTGATTGTAATTTTAGCAATACATCACACATACACACACGTACACCAACTCACGTTTGTTTTTGTACTTCTGTTTTGCTGTTGTTGCTTTTTAGCATACTTGTTGGATTTTTGAGCGAGCAGGTTGGCATTATTGCTGCTTGTACGTGGATATTGCTTTTCTTCTGCTGCTGCTGCTGCTGCTACTACTTGATTACGCTTGGTTGTTGTAATCGTTGCTGGACTGTTGAGACTGCCCAAGTTCGTTGCTGGAAAATGTGTGCTATTGTTGGTTTTGTTGTATTTGCATTTATATTTACTTTTGCGTTTTATTTTTGTTTGTTTTTTGTGTATGTTTCCTTGCATTTTTTCTCTTTGTTGGCTTTTTTCTCGGTTGTGTTGTTGCTTTTGTTTTTGTTTTGCTGTGCCACGTTGCATATTTGTTCTTATTGTTGTTGTTTTCTACGTTTGCTGCAATTTTCCTGCTGCCCATTTGTCTTTTTTATATTATTTTCCATGTTGCACTTGTAGCGTGTTTGTGTTATTTTTGTTTTTGTTGTTGTTTGCTTTTAATTTTCTACACTTTTCGTGCAAGAGCGTTTTTAGCATTTGCGAAGCGTCGCTGTTTATCGTTTTCTTTTTGATTTATTTCCTTTTTTATTTTAAGTATCTTTTTTTTTTTTTTTGTTTACATTTGTATATTTTTTCGTTTTTTATATTGTTTCTGGTGCTTAGAAAATATTTTAGTTATATATACCAGATGTTTTCTTGTATATATTTACTACATATTTACATTGTTTTCGCATATTCTGACTCACAAATATTTAACTGATAAAATGTCGATCGACTTTGGTTGGCTTTAACGAAAATTGTTCGAAGGTCAATGTATTAACTGAGTGCTGAGCTTAAAGCTTCTTTAAATTCTGAACTAAAAGCAAATCTTAAGAAAATGCAATAGCGTAAGAAAATGTGGGGGAACAAGATGGGCTAGGGCTATGTATATTTATACCTGCATATAGTATGTATCAATTTCGAATAGACGGAGGATTAAACCTGCCCCTGTTCATGTTTGTGGTTGTAATTGATGCAAAAAAAGATGGATTTAATTTTAAAATATTGGCTTCTGTATCAGCACCACATACGAACCCTCCTCCTCTAGTGTCAGGAAGAGCTCACTCGACGCCACTTTACTGTGTCATGGGCTTATCTGTAAGACTCCCAGCGCCATAGAAATGTTTGTCTCTCTCCAAATTCTGGACCACTGTGCTCACGCAAAGAATTTTTGCTCCTGATTTCAAGTTCTGTAGGTCCATTACTACCTCCTCTGCTCGTCATATCTTATAAATTTTTGTTTGTTTAATAGCATCTACAGCTGCCCCTTCGCTACTCACATCCGACTGACCCGTCGTGCATGCGAGCGGTAACTAGGAACTGTCACCTCCTAATCCAGGGTGTTATGCGACACCGTGCCCATTGGACTGGTTTGCAGCCAGGAGGTTTACAACACCGGCTGTATTATAACGGCGCCTCCCTGACACCGGGCCGCCTTGGAGAGTAACTACGGCCTTACCGCGTCAAGGGGCTCTGCCGCGGTGGACGAACCGAGATCCCCTATTATACTAAATATATCACTACGCCTGCCACGACAGGCATGTGATCGTACGAACAAATGATGAATACAAACACAAATAAAAACAATAATAACAAAAATCAACAAAAACAAACGGAAGGGAAGGATAACAAGCTGAGCGCAAAGAGTGTTGGTAACAACAAACGCCGAAGGGAAAAGCATGGCGAGAGAACCTACTCCCTAAGCCACCTAAATCTGACCGCGAAAGAACTTGCCCTTTTTGAGGAGCATGCCAGGGACGACGATGACCAAACGTCCGGAAGCGAGAAGGTCAAGAAGGCCAAAAAGGACACGGCAGGCAAGAACCAGCACCAGGGTGGGCAGAGCACCACCAAGGCGAATAGCGAAGGCAAACATCACAGTGGGTTAATCACCACCGTGAAGAACAACACAGCCAGCAAAAATCAGCAGCACAGTGGGCAAAACACCACGAAAGCGGAGAGCAGCGTCAAACCACAGCATGGTGGGTTAATCACCACCAGTGGGCCAAGCCGAGCAGAGACAAAAAGCGCAGCCAGCAACAGCCCTTGCAAAACCCGGGAAAGGAGACCCCGAGAGGAGATGGAAGAGCAGCGGGAAAGTCGCAATCGCAAACGCTCACCCTCAAGGGAGAGACATCGTATTAGGGAGTCAGCGGCCAAGAGATACCTGGGTGAAGTGCACGATCGCCAGTCCCCAGGGGAAAGAAGACGTTCCAAGTCAAGGGACGATAAAGCCGACCGAGACGGAGGAAGAAAGAGTTTGAGTCTAGAACGCGGAAGACGATCACCAAAGGAAAGTGCAAATGCCAGAGCAAGGTCATCGTCGTTCGAGGACTCTGGCACGGAGCATCGCCATGGTGCGAGCTGGCCCGAACTGCGGCAACCAGGTGGCTTCGACGACCCAAGAAGAATCGGGCTAAGTGGAGCAGGAAAGAAGTGGTACCTTCGATACCTGAAGCAGGGAAGAACTCTGGACAGTGCACGCGAGAGGGCACTGCAACACATGTGGCCGAGCAAGAAGAACCCATCCGCCTGGAAATCAAGGCGGAGTGAGAGGGAAACGGCAAGAGGCGAGCACGCATCGCACCACCGCGGGTCACATAACCGCGGGCATCAACAAAGAAGCCGTAATGAAAAACAAAGCGCTCCCGCTGACAACCGGAGAGGAGGTCAGGCACGACGGGAGGACGCAACACAGACCAGGGGACAGAGAGCTTACCCCACACCATCTACCTCGAGAAGAGCGAATGCGCCGCTGCCAGCACATGGTACATCAACTGCGCAAGGGAGGCCAAAAATGCAAGGCTACTCGGATGACTTAAAGGGCATACGGATGGCGGTGCTTCCAAATCAATACCCGGCGGAGGTCTTGAGCCAGGAAGATCTGACGCGGTTGCAATACACGATAATGATCGAGGTATCGAAGGGATGGGGAAAGCAATCTCTGGCTTTCTGCGGCGTATACTTTAGGCCAGGATTACTCTTTGTAGACTGCAAGGATGAGGAAACAGCCGAATGGCTGACCAGAGTCACACCAACTCTGCATAGTTGGGAAGGCCCTGCCCTTATTACGAGAAAAGGGGATGATATATCGCCGACGCATACCGTCACCATGTATCTCCCCGGAAGTACTGATAAAGAATTCGCACTTAAACTGCTGAAGGCACAGAACACCTTCTTAAATGTTTGGATGTGGCGTATAATCAGCAGCAGTGCTGAGGAGGGGGGCTTGCGGGTAAACATGGCAATTGACGAGCCATCGTTCATTAAAATAAAGGAAGCTAGCTTCAAGGTGAACTACCGGTTCAGCTTCGTCCCGGTCAGACCTTGGAAGCAAAAAGCCCCAGCCAGTGTGGAAAAACCCCACTTTCCAGGACAAGTCCAGAGCACTGGAGAGCAAATCGAGGAGGCAGCAACAACATCCAGGGCAGCAAAATCCAACCAGTGCCCAGCCAGTGTCTCGTGAGCCACAGGGTCAACAACCGGGTTAATCACAGGTCAAGAGCATACGCAATCTCCATCAACAGAGGAGCTACTGGAAGGTCTAAACTTAGAAGACCTAGGGTTGGAGGTTAGAGGAGAAGAAGACATGCGGCTGTCCGGTGAGGACGAGCCGTTAAGGCCTCAGCACTGACCGGTACATACACAAAGTTTGCCCAGATCAACCTGCACCATGCTAAAGCTGCTTCGGCAGTAATAGCACGCAGGTTTGTCTCGGAGGATCTGGGCATAGCACTCATCCAAGAACCTTGGGTATATAAGGGTCAGGTAAGAGGCCTAAAAGGGAGAAATAATAAGGTAATTTGGGATCTTTCTCAAGAAAGACCAAGAGCGTGTGTAGTGCTTAACAACTCCATTAACTATTTTTCCATTACAGAGTTTATGAGTCAAGACCTCGTAGCAGTTCAGGCGACGAACATCGTCTTCGCAGCGGCCTATTTTGCGGGAGACAACCACGAGGTCCCTCCAGAGGGTGTGAAGAAACTGACGGAATATTGCAGATTGGCACAATGACCGTTGATCATGGGATACGACGCGAATGCGCACCACGAGGTATGGAACAGCACAGACACCAATTCGAGGGGTGAGTCCGTTCTTGAATTTATTATTAGTAATGACCTAAGCATATACAACGTTGGGAATTCACCAACCTTCATCGCTAGGTCTAGAGAAGAAGTCCTGGACATAACCCTGGGTAACGATCTGGCTGATGAGCTGGTCTCTGGATGGGGGTTTCCTCTGAACCCCCAATGTCGGACCATCTTATTATCCAGTTCGTCATCGGCGCTATACCCATAGAAGGACCACCAAGCCGAAACCCCAGGAACATAAACTGGGACATGTTCAGGAATATAATACAGGGAAATCTTTCTATTATAGATAGTAGGAACAGAAGAACAAGTTATATGGAATTAGAAACCAAAGTTAATAACTTCAACCGTGTCATTATTGAAGCGTTTAACTCTAGCTGTCGAGAATCCAAGGGCCCAGGAAATAAAACCCCCTGGTGGTCGAGGAAACTTTTAGAAATGAGGAAAACCATGCGCAAACTCTTCAACCAAGCGAGGCGCACGGGAAACTGGGAGCAATACACAGCGAATCTAACAACATATAACAAAGAGATTAGAAAAGCTAAAAGAAATAGCTTCAGGAAATTTTGCGAGGGTATTTCGGAGGTTCCAGAGGCGGCAAGGCTTCACAAAGCCCTAGCCAAGGACCAAAGGGAGACACGACTATCGATTAAGCTCGCTGATGGAACTTACTCAAGGACTGAGGAAGAAAGAGCACGTGCCCTGCTTGCAGCGCATTTCCCGGATGCATCCTCGGATACCTCAACGGAGGAGGCTCGAGAAGAGAGACCGACACCCACAGATTGGAACCTTGCCAAAGAACTCTTCGACGATGGTACAGTTAAGTGGGTAGTTAAGTCTTTTCAGACCTACAAATCTCCGGGAGTGGATGTTATATATCCAGCCTTTCTGCAGCAGGGCGAGGAATTGATCCCACACCTGGTCAGGATTATGAGGGATAGTCGCGCACTAGCATACATCCCGACGGTGTGGAGAAGAGCAAAAGTGGTCTTTATACCTAGGGTGGCTAAAAAGGACTACTCCAACCCTAAGTCCTTTAGGCTTATAAGCCTGAGATCCTTTGCTCTCAAAGCAATGGAAAAGATTGTAGACCACGAGATTAGATCATAGATCGATAGAGTGCCACTACATAAAGATCAGAAATCATACAGAACAGGCAGGTCGACAGAAACTGCACTGTATCAGCTATCCACAGAAATCCAAAGTACGTTCGAGTGCGGGAAGTTAACTCTATGAGCATTTTTGGACATAGATGGGGCTTTCGAAAACACGACACACGAAAGTGTGAATCGGGTACTCGAGAGAAGAGAGATACAACGTCCAATCCGTATGTGGATAAACGCCTTATTGCGTACGAGAATTGCCGAAACCTCAAGTGGGGACAGTACAGTAGAGATTAAAACAACGAAAGGATGTCGACAAGGGGGCGCCCTGTCACCACTGCTGTGGAGCCTGGTAGTAGATGAACTTCTACAGAGGCTCTCAGACAACGGAATCCGATGTCAGATGTACGCGGATGATATTATTATCATTGTAAGGGGCAAATTTGAGAGCACTCTTTGCGACATAATGCAAAGGGCATTGAGGTTAACGAAAGAATGGTGTACTGAGGTAGGGCTAAGCATCAACCCTAACAAGACATCCATTGTGCCCTTCCCCAGGAGAAGAAAACTGGAAGGGATTAGGCAAATCACAATGGATGGAGTACAGATGGAGTACACGTCTGAGGTGAAATACTTGGGAGTCACGTTTGACTCTAAGCTCTTATGGAAGAAACACGTTGACAACACCATATCAAAGGCCACAAGAGCAATAATGGTGTGCAGACGTATTGCAGGAAGATCCTGGGGATGCAGCCCAAAGATCTTAAGATGGATGTACACTATGATAGTGAGACCTATCATAGTGTACGGAGCAGTTGGGTGGGCATTAAGAACAACCATGGTGACCGTACAAAAATCGCTCACGAAGCTTCAACGCTTAGCGTGTGTCTGCATTACGGGAGCCATGCGATCATGCCCGACGGCAGCAATAGAAGTGCTGCTTGAGTTAACGCCTCTACATATAACAATTGAGCAGGCAGCCAAGAGTACTTTAGTAAACATAGCTAAAGAGGGATATGGAAGAGGCAAAGTGATACAGTCACGGAGCATGGCGAAGCTACAAGAGCAGATTCCACTTATCCAACTTCCCAGAGATGATACGAGGAAGATAATTAAGTTTGAGAAGCGCTTCAAAAGAGAGCTGGGGAACAAATGTACGTGGGACACCTCCAGGATTGAAGCGCTTCACCAGGAACACACTATAATATGGTACACCGATGGCTCGAAGACACCGGAGGGCATATAAGCGGGGATCTTCGGCCCCAGAACCAAAATATCCCTACCACTCGGAAAATATCCGAGCATCTTCCAAGCTGAAGTTGTCGCCATAAGCCGCTGTGCAGAGATAAACTTACAGCGGGGATATACTAACGAGAAAATCGCTATACTCAGCGACATTCAAGCTGCACTTAGGGCATTATCTTCAGTTGAGATTAAATCATCAACGGTCCTTGAATGCGTGGAGATGTTAAACAATATAGGAGTCAATAACACCATCCTTCTGGCATGGGTACCTGGACACAGAGGAGTAGATGGTAACGAGCAAGCGGACGAGCTTACCAGGTTGGCAGCGGCCGGAAAGCCAATAGGACCCGAGCCTATGGTGCCAATAGGGTCACATACAATAAGGGAGTACTTTAGACAAAAGGAGGCGTGCCTTAGAGAACAACACTGGCGCGAAAGTCCAGGACTTCGACAGGCAAAGGCACTAATAGGAGGGTACAACTCGAAGAGATATAAGGCTATGATTAACCTCCCAAAAAGTAGCCTTAGGATTTTAACAGGTATACTCACAGGTTACTGTAGGCTAAAGAGCCATATGCATAAATTGGGCATATCAGCTAGTAGCCTCTGTCGATTCTGTGATGTCGAAGATGAGTCTGCAGAACACATCCTGAAGGAATGTGAGGCAGTCGCGAGACGAAGACTTAGGATCCTAGGATCCAAACTAGAAAATAGTGACATACACTCTCTGAAGCCGAGAACCATTCTGGATTTTCTCAGAGAACTCGGCTTGGATGAAGTGTTGTAAAGAGAATGAGGGCACAATAGACCAATAGGTCGCAGTGCTTAATCTCACAGCAATCTGGCCTTTAGTGTCGTGGCTTTCAGTTCTATATTCACCATCATCAACCTTGCGATTTCTTGTCTTTGAAGGTTGGGAGCAACTCTCTGCACCCATTTTAAAGTCGTTTTATTGGTAATGGTCATCATCTTAACCAAATTGTACCATCCACCAGTTTCGATGGCTGATGGTACTTTATTTGGTTTATTAAGCATCATTTTGAGCATTATACTAATAAGCCCCCCTTCTACAGGTCATCACATTTTGGTAGACATCTGCGCATTGTGGCCGCTGCAATCTACTATTTCTACAGTCAGGGACTGCTTCGAAACATCGTTCATCTGACAAAACGAATACCCTTCCACTTCTGCCTCTTAAGAGCAGGCTTGCCTCTGCGGACTTCTTCTTCCTCGACGCCCGCTTTTGCGATCTGCATTATTCTTTATACTGCCCACTATTGTGAGAAGGTTCTAATAAACTTCCTGTCTCGTCTCACATTGTTTCTTTACCGAGCGCACTGACTATAAACTCTCGTACAACACAACAAGGCGCGCTCATCAGTCTCATGTTAAATTGATTAATGTGGTTTTAGAAAATCGTCAACCACAAAGGTGCTCTTTGCTGTGGTAGTCCCCGTAACAAACTGAATTGAAGAGTTAGCAGCTCTTTGTCAGCGACATCCCGCCGCCCTCATGCCAATGAAAAGGTGCCTGTTATAATGAGGGAGAATATTAGGTTTCAGCATAGAAAATATGCTAATATTTTCGTAGAAACTTCGAAGCTGCGTAGCATAGCAGTAGATAAAATCTGCAGGTGCAAAAATATGGAAAACTCTATCACCTCGAAGCACCGCAGGGTCTTTGCGAATTACTTTTAATTTTTGTATAGCTTCTGCGGAAAAAACAAATAGTACAAATTGGGACATCGCTACCATATTGGTTTGAGCAGAGACCGAGGCTGGAAATAGTAATGGAATAGAAAGATGGTTGAGAAATGAATTCCAGAACTTTATTTGGTCCGAAGGAGAAGCCCAATTTTTGAATATAAATGGATTTTTTCGTAAATACCTCCGCAGAATCAAAACCAATGAGAACGAAATGAGAATATTGTGGAGCTATAAGCGGCGCAGAGCAAAGGAGACATTTTTGAAGATGGAACATTTAAATTGGAAAGGATTACGTATCCTATAACTGACTAGACGATGTCGTATTCTAAGTAGCAAGCTACGCCAACTTATTCATGACCTCCGATGCCAATTGGGAGTAAGAGATTTTATTGTACAAAGTTTTATAAGCTTTGCAGGGAACTTAAACTCGGGCATAGATATCAGCAGACGGTCAACTTGACGTACTTCCAAATGCGGCACGATCTGAAGGAAGGCCCCTTTAATGGTTTGAGCAGAGCATAATTAAAATATAAAAATACGCACTTGTCTCTTCATACTGTACAAATCTTCGTCAATATCCATGACATCAGCGAGTAGGTGCGAATAAATGTTATGTTGAGTAGCCTTATTTACAAGAACGATAGCATTTGGAAGATGAATACATTCCCTCCCACAAAAACAACACCGGCACTTGGGCGCTCTTTCGGTCGTCTTCATGCTTTGCGTTCTTTATAGCATTTCATATATGCTGATGATATCTGTTTTTGCATTTATGAGGACATCAACGCACGAGCCCCCTAAATTGTGGTACTTGTGGTTTCGCCATGAATGACTTCAGAAAATAATTTTCAGATTCCAAGCCTGCTGAGCATTTAAGCCCAGGGGGAAGGCTCAAGCGGAGGTGTTGAAAAGCCTGGTGGATAAAGAAAACTGCTGAGGACGGCTAGTCACTGGCGCGTATGCGAATGCGCATCACAGCGTATGGGAAGGGGGCGATATCAACGATATAGGCAGTCCGAACATAGTGGAGTAAAAATTTGAATCCTCATAGAGGGCAAGTAAAGGCGGTTTTTAAGCTGGAAAAAAGTTACGAAAAGTGGCGAATGCTGGGATGACGTGAAAATGGCAGCATTGAGAAAAGTCCTACCTAAGGAACATCACTTGGACTGTATACTGATAAAAGCGGAAGACGAGGAATGATCAGTTAGTAACGAACAGTCCCTTGAGGCGTTAGTTAGCACACACTTCCCATCGAGAGATGCTGCACATAGCCCACTGAAGCCCTTGGAACTTTCATGAATGGAGCTGAACAATAATCTATTGAAATTTGAAAAACTCATAAAAATTGAACAATCAGTTGTATGGAATATATACAATATATATTTATTTGACCGATTTTGAAAATTTTTTCTGACAAGAATGTATACCTTATATGCAAGCTGTTAATTTTTAAGCTTCCAACTATTAAAATAGGAAAGAAATTGTGATAAACCTCCAATCCGAAATAGCGGTTGTATGGTATAGTGGCCCAATACACTTGGTTTCGACATATGATCATATGAGAAACCGAAATAGATTTACGTAACTGGTCACAAAATTTCATCAAAATATCTCTGAAATTGAGGGACCAGTTCACGCTCAAACTAACTGACGGACATTTTGGCAGACATAGCTAACTCAACTAATCCTCTTGTTCTGATAATTTCGATTTATTTTATGGGGGTCTATCCCGCCTCCTTTAAGGATATGCAATTTTCGAGAACCGGATCAAACGTAATTTACCATTTCAATGTCATGAAAGGTATACAAAATTTCCAAGCGGGGTCACCGCTGGGCAAAGAAAATATTTCGAGAGTGTTTCTGCCATGAAAAACTTCTTAGCGACAGTTCCTCTGATTGCAGATGTCATTAGGAGTAGACATAATATATGAAAGTCCCGTTTTCCAAGTTTAGCTTAAATTTGCTAGAGGCTATATCGCTGATTGGTTGAAATTCACCCCAAATTCTTATACCCTATAATCCGGCTGTCATTTTGTGCGTCTAGTAGCTTGTGTAAACTTGTGCAAAAATTTAGTTAAATACATATATATTGATATTCCAGCGGCAGTATTCCATCAAGGAATGCAAGGAAGCTTTGAAAAAACTACGCTCAGGCGGTATCATACATCGCTACTCAGTTTCAGATCACAAAAGGGTACAAGGTCACAAAACGGCCGATGAGTTCACAAAGGAGGGTGCACCACTCTAGGAATTGACGGTAGACGTGCCAAGCCGTTTGAGAGGAATCAAACTTGCAAATGAGCCACCAAGCATGCACAAAAGTTCGCGGCTGCAAAATTTCCAAAACCATAAACAAATCCTACGACGTAAATCCTTCCGTCGTCACATGTTTATAAGTTAGGCCTTGTCGGTAACAGCAGACGTGGGAAAACGAGCTGCAGGAAGAAATGTTTGAGCACATTCTATGTTCATATCCTGGGCTTGCGGGTCAAGGATCCAGCTTTGAGGGGTGGCAGAGTGACCAGATCTCGTGATACCAATTAAGATGGATCCTATAATATTTCTAGTATTTTTCGAGAGGTAACCAAAATACCTAAATAATTCAAGTGTCAGCGCAATTTGTAGCGTATCCAACACAATTGCTAACCACACCTGTTCTGTTTTTTTAGCAGACGAGTTTCTGGCGACCGTAATTTCCTACTGGAACTAGGAAGTGGGGACGGCATAGCTTAGAAGGTTAAAAATGTGGTCATAATAAAAAGTTCCCAGGATTTCCATGTATCTTAATTTTGTTTGTTAATGGAACGTACCGGATCTATATCCGGCCAAGGACCATCATCATCGATAACACTCTCCAAATCCTTCGGGGAGTATCTTCATCGATACACATACACGGAGTTATTCTATAACATAAGTTATGTTGTCTAATTGGGGTCTTTCCGTTTGGTCGTCAAACAAATTCTGATAACTCTATGGGCATATTCAATCAATGTGAGGTCTTTATTGACTGTGGTTGTCGTTAAAATTTCTATATTATGTAGCAGTTATGTACTTGAAATAGAGTAAATTATTTTATTTATTTATCCGCTGAAACTAACTGCGAAAATATTTATTGAAAATTTAACTTAAAATAATTTTCTTTAAACAAATTTATAAAATCGCTTTAAAAATTCAAAAAATGTTCAGCTTTAATATCCGTACATCAGAATTTGATTGATTTATACATATTTCCCCTATACTCCCGCTACATAGTACACACACACACGCACGCATACATACATAAACACATATGCGCAGTTCATAAACAGGAATTCGCTTAAACTAACCCACTTCACTTCATGTGTACCGTTATCGTAGTTGGTTAGGCTTCCAATTGCAGGGGGAAGTGTGCAAATCAATGGAAAATATGGGAGAGCAAGCAATTGTGCTCCCACACAAAGATAACGTTAAAAATATACTAAGAGCGCTACTTAAGAGAACTACATGCACTTTGTAAGTTTTTTATATAAATTTTGCGGCGAATTGTGTTTAAATAAAGCGAAATGCAACAATTTTCCAACAAAAAACATACACACATACAAACACAGCTTTTATCTATGGCAATAACAACACGTGACAGACTTTTGCGTAGGGGGTTGTTTTTATTAGATATCACATATAGAGATGAATTGAAAAAACGAAAATAAAAACCGGCATAGTTACGAAATAAGAGGAAGCATCCCCTTATAATATAATGCATTTGAATGTATGTATGTATGAATATATGTTTGTATGTGATATAATCATAAATATGTATATATTTGCTGTAGCAAATATATCATGAATTGAGTTTTAGTGTCGTCGCGATAACTGCATAAAAATTCAATATAAAAAAAGAAAAATGCTAAAACAGACTGAATAAATTGAACGCTTCAGAAGGACAGAAATGCGTAAAGAAAAGTTGAAACCACGAAAAATCATTAAAATTAAAGCAAATATAGTTTTCGAAAGTCAGATATTGGCGAAGTCACCAAAGGATTAAATAATATATTACATATTGTGTCCACTTGCCTTATGGAAAAACATAAATACTTGGCGCATTTTAACTCCGATCGAGCTTCTCTTCCAACTAGATACATGTCGCTTTTCGTCGTTTTTCGCACGCCGCCGCCGAATTCGAACTCCATTGGCATCAGTTTTCACGAAACACGGATAGCTGGCGTGAACTGTTACGAAATAGCGAAATCGCTTAGGCGTTTAATTGATGATGATGAGTTCAATGAAGCTTTCTTGATACGAGGATACCTTAGAAGGAGGACGGCTTAGAAGGTTAGCGTGATCTCATTGATATTTCTATTTTCCCGAACGTATGCTTTCATTGATAGCAAATGATCATGAACATCGATAAAACTCCACAAAAACCTTCGAGGAGTCTTGTTATGGCTACAAGAAGAAGACTCAGAATCCTATTTAGAGGAGAAGGGAAAAAATAGAGTCCCAAGCCAAGGAAGATAAATGCACCAAAAGCGATGCGCCAGAGTTGGAGAGCGAAACTAGCGGAAAGTCAAGGAGCTTCGTAATGGAATTTAAAGTGAATGCGAATGGAGTAGAAGACTGGAGAATACGAAGAAAAAAGGAGTAAGAGAACCTACTCATAGCACCAAGCAGCAGCTAGAAATATATAGTACTTCGTATTGGCTTGGCGGACCGAGGTATAAACACATGAAGCCGTAGGAGTAGGTCGATGGCAATTCACTAACAAGAGTCTTGCTGCCAAAAATCATCGGTTATGTAATTAGTGTGATGACGAAGGAGCTTCGGATGGAATGAAGAGGCCACGATCGCCTGAAGGCTTTCTTAAGAAACAGAAAGACCCGACCCCACGGCGTTGAAGCAAGTCAGTCTTATTTTTAGGACATATGAGTCCTAGAATTTAGAAGAAAGGGACTGGAGTAACGAGAAAGCAACTACCTCAAAGGCAACAACCTGCAGTTCAGAAAGAGGGGATCAGGCAATGGCATTATAACAAGAATTGGGTTCACCACTATTGAAATGGATGATGAGAAATAAAGATGTAGTATGGAGACTTCAGCTTTCTCGGTAAAATCAATCAAACAAATGACGGATCTAATTGCTTATACAGCGGCCCAATGCAGGTTCCGAATTCCTCCGAGAAAAATTCCTTTTTGTCACCTTCGAAAGCGAAAGAGACATCATTACTCCGAATAGAGTGCTTTACTGTCAACTTCAACGGAGGAGAAACTACATAGCTCCATTGAGTATGGTTGTCTACTTCCTCAAAACTGAACTTCCCTCACCATTGAGGTGAAACCACATCTCCTGCGAATCTTTCACTAGGAGGGCAATACCATGGACAGGAGACGAAACAGTTTATACAGATTACAACTGAATTTTCCTGCTCTCTGCGGTACAGTTTATAACGGAAGTGATACACAGCGTCTAAATTTCTCCATTTCGGGTAACACAGCACTCTGAATTGGACAGCCATGGTATTACCATCGCCTTTACGGTCGTTATACCCACCGCAAGTATATTCTTACTCCCTTATCCGCAGGGGGCATATTACATATAAATAGGAGGTAAGCGAAATGATTTACTATAAACAAATGGAACACTAAAAGCATTCGCTCGATTAGAGTTTTCTAAGCTTCATCTCAATTCTTTGAAAATAGTTCCAGCATGTCAGTCAGTTACTACTATACCCAAGCTCAACATCTTTTAGCAATTAAAATAAGAGACAAATATTAAATATATTTCATTTCAAAAATAAGTGTAATATATATATTATACAATCCTGACTTGCATGAAGTTTCATGCTATACATAAAATGTGAGAATTCATATTAAATTTTCAACTATCCACTACTGATAAAGATATTTTATATTTAATCAAAGATAGTGAAGACAATATTTTAAAAAGAAAATGTTCCTTTGAAGAAAACTATCATCGCTTTACAAAAACAAATAACTACGCAAGGCCACACAATAATGCAATTGGAAAAGACAATAATGTAGAAGACTTAAAGCGTTATGAAAACAAACAGAAATATCCTTTGAGCAAACGTAAACACGCACACATATGCATGCATGTTTACGGCTATGCGCCTTTAAGTATACTACATGTCAAGTCAAATAATACATTAACAGATAAAACCACAAGGATATGCAAGTAAAGGCGCTGTAGGAGGATACAACGTGCATGTGAAGCAAGGCAACTGACTTTGTCAACAACTTTTTACAAACGCATGCACGCATGTGTGTGTGTGTGTGATAGTGGATTTAATTTATTTACTTACTTTTTTAATTTTACTTAATTTTTGTTTGTGTTATTGTTTACTTCTTACGAAACTGTTGCAGTTACTGTCATGTGACAACATACATACATATGTAAGCTTCCGTACGAGTATATGTATATATGTATGTGCGTGGTTTGCATTCGCACAATTTTTAAATGAATGCTGGAACGAGCTAAAATAGTAAACACGCATATGTGTGTATGCACGTTAATATTGCAAAAGTGGACTGGACAGGCAAGACCATAAACTCAACCGAATTAAAGTGAAAAGAAGTGTTATGAAGTTGGAGTGTGGTAGATGCTCTGAATCGGAGCGTATATAGACAAAGTGAATTGGAGCAAAACTAAGTGACGTAGAATAGAATGACTTGGTTCGAGCTTAATACTGCTGGACATTTCAATGAAATTGGCGAAAGAATGGACAGTAAATGAATATCTCACGTAGATGACCTGCAAAGATTTTTGAGACCAATTTACTAAAAAGTGAGTAAAAGATAAAAGGCAAAGTAGAACTGTGCTCAAAAAGACAATTGCGGCTCATTTAGAATGCTTTAGCTTTGTGGTTATTTTAAGCTATCGGTGACATAAATTGAAAGAAATTGCAGACGAGCAGAGTTTTTTCAATGACTAGACTGAAAAATCCTTTCAGAGACCAGGAACTGTGTGATAAATCAACTCCGTCCTCTTAGCAAATACTAGAAGCTTTCTAGGATTCATGATTCTTGCTACTTCTACATATGATAACTGTGCTATCCTTAAAATCTGAAGTCTTATCCTGGCAATATCGGGGCACGAACACAAAATGGGCTGCCTCTTCTACATCATCTTAATTGCATCGTAAAACGCCTCAATCAACTTTTCACTACTACATGACCATCAACCTGTTCTCTTTCTATATAGTCACTGGACTATATTTCCCGTATATTCATACTCATATCCATATTCATATCCATATTCATATTCATATTCATATTCATATTCATATTCATATTCATATTCATATTCATATCCATATTCATATTCATATTTATATTTATATTCATATTCATATTCATATTCATATTCAAATTCATATTCATATGCATATTCATATTCATATTCACATTCTTATTCATATTTATATTCATTTTCATATTCATATTCATATTCATATCCATATTCATATTCATATTCATATTCATATTCATATCCATATTCATATTCATATTCATATTCATATCCATATTCATATTCATATTCATATTCATATTCATATTAATATACATAAAAATAAAAAAAATAATGTAAGGCGCTATAACCTCCGAAGAGATCTAAGGCCGAGCTTCTCTTCAAATTTGCGTCGTGCTTCTCTTGATTTTCCATACAAATTGGCCGGATGAGATCTACATGTTTTATGCCGACTCCGAACGGCATCTGCGAGGCAGATGAGTTTTCGCTGAGAGCTTTTCATGGCAGAAATACACCCGGGACGCTTGCCAAACACTGCCGAGGGGCGACCCCGCTTAGAAAAAATTTCTTCTAATTGAAAAACCTTATAACTAAAATTTTCATGTTGCTTTGCCCGGGGTGTGAACCCAGGGCGTACGGCGTGGTAGGCGGAGCACGCTACCATCACACCACGGTGACCGCATATTCATATTTATATTCATATTCATATTCATATTCATATTTATATTCATATTCATATTCATATTCATATTCATTTCATATTCATATTCATATTCATATTCATATTCGTACTCATATTCATATCATCTCTGCGAATTCGCGTCGTCTATCTTTTCCACTTTTCTTATTAGTTGGACTGACGAGACCTGGTCGGGCTAGTACCTTAATGGTTCTCGTTACCGGAACGTACCGGATCTATATCCGGCAAAGGACGAGTAACATCAGCAGCACTCCCCAAAACCTTCTGGGAGTGTCTTTATCACAACAACGACACAACAACGAAACCTACATGATTTATGCCGACTCTGGACAGCATTTGCAATCAGATGAGTTTTCGCTGAGGGGCTTAACATTACAGAAATACACTAGCAGTGTTTGTGAAACACCTACTTGGGGCGATCCTGCTCAGATATTGTTATGGGTTTCATCTGTTGGTATTCGTGGTAGGTTTTTGAGATTCTACGATTAATTTACCTAAACCGCGATCTGCTTTTGCTCGTCAACTTACAAAATTAGTTCGTAAGGTCAATTTTAATCCTCTTAACCTGACGGTCAAAGCAAAAAAACCACAGAACTTTATATCCTCACTTTTATAGCAACTACTAAAGGAATGCTGAAATAGGTCGATGTGATATAAAGAAGAAAACATAGTTGCATAGATACATGAAAATCAGCGAAAACTAGAACGCACTATACGACAGCAATATGATTACCATTAGCGTCCTTACTCTAGCCTTACACCCACTCAAACTGCTGAGGCTATTAATGCGAGTTTCCTCTTCTTCCTGGCTGTAAGCCAAATGAATAAAAGCGCTGAGACGACAGGACAATGGTACATACATACACCCATTAGTGCGCGGACAGAGTTGTCAATCAGACGAACGAAAGAACGCACTTTACGTGCGTAGCATGCCAACTTATATATCTTTGTTTGTTTCTTTCTTTGTTTGATTGTGTTTGTGCGTATTTTTGTACAAAGCACATCTTTTCTGTATATGTTGTTGTTTTGCTGATTAAGTAATGGCAGTGAATTTGTGTCACTAGGATATTGAAGTTTAAGTTGCTGTTACTGTTTTTGATTGGTCGTAAACCGCATACATATTTATATTAACTTTTATCTTATTACAATTATGTCTACATACGTAAGTTTGACCGTATCAAAACTAATCAAAATATGTTTTACATGACACGTTTTTAGGTCATCTAAAGCCGGAGATGCGCCGTTGAAGTTAAAAAACGATTTTTTGCTTCTCCATATTCTTTTGTTTTGACAGAATAGCTAAGGCTACGCCGTAACCTTAAAGGATTTATTTGCACCCTGGTACATTGCACATGAACCCATAAGCCAACACAGTATAAGAATACCTGCAGTCAAAGACTGGCGCTATATACTCAGCCCTCAGCTCTTTGACACTTTACACCTGTAAGTGCTTTCCTATCTGTTTCGATGCCTGTTTCTATAAGAGGGGTGAACAGGTTCTTACCGGTACACCCAAAAATACATTGCAAATCGATTTAACCCGGTAGTTCCCATAACTTTTTGTGTCTTGTATTTAGTTGGAAAAGAAGCCGTCTTATAGATTTTGACCTCCTGAACACGAAAATTGTGCCCATTTTTTAACTCACTGTTACGATTTTCCGGAAAATCCGGAAAATTTGCGTTACCATATGGTAATCCTGGGTCATCTAGGGTACAGGTTTTTGATGAAAGAAAACACTACTTTGGACATGTTTTTTTTTTTTTTTTAAATTTATTTCACAAATAATAGACGTTTTTAAACATTTTTATTAAACCGTAAATAAGGAAAGAATGAGTTTATAAAAATATAATAGAAAGACATTTTCTGAACTAAAATATAGGTGGTTGAAATCATGGTTTAGTATGGTAACTTGCAAAACACTTCACACAAAGTCCTACGATGCATTTCGTACACGCTGTTTGTCCCTTAGCTTTGCATTTTTCAACGGAACAACGGCTACGATTCGGTGGTACTACAATATCTACGCTCTGATCAAAACGGGGCATACGTTATCAGGGATTCCAGTACAATCACCTTCGGATCCTCTTCGCCAGATATGTTTCCGCCTACAGGAGGCTCGATATAAAGAGTGGTTGGTATATCTTGAATGCAATTAAGTAAACAACAAGGCCGTGGGCGCTGATGGATTGCCTACGGAGCTATTGAAGTACGTCGGCGAGGAGTTGGTAAGGCGCATGCAGCAGCTTATTAGCAAAATATGGGCGGACGAGTGCATGCCCGACGGTTGGAATCTAAGTGTTCTTTGCCTAGTCCACAAGAAGGGGGATACAGCAAAATGCACCAACTATCGTGGAATCAGCCTTCTTAATATCGCATATAAGGTTCTTTCAAGTGTATTGTGCGAAAAATTGAAGCCCACCGTGAACCGGCTTCAGACCTGGTAAATCTACCATCGAGCAGATTTTCACAATGCGCCAAATCTTGGAAAAAACCCGTGAAAAGAGAATCGACACACATCACCTCTTCATCGACTTTAAAGCCGCCTTCGACAGCACGAAAAGGAGCTGCCTATATGCCGCTATGTCTGAATTTGGTTTCCCCGCAAAACTTATACGGCTGTGCAAAATGACGTTGAGCAACACCACCAGCTCAGTCAGAATTGGGAAGAACCTCTCCGAGCCGTTCGAAACTAAAGGAGGTTTCAGACAAGGTGACCCCCTATCGTGCGATTTCTTTAATTTGATGCTGGAGAAAATTATACTAGCTGCAGAACTTAACCGCACTGGAACAATATACTATAAAAGCGTGCAATTACTGGCATATGCTGATAACATTGATATCATCGGCCTAAACACCCGCGCTGTTAGTTCTGCTTACTCCAAGCTGGAAAAAGAAGTGGTAAAGATGGGTTTGATGGTGAATGAAGACAAAACGAAGTACCCGCTGTCATCAAGCAAAGAGTCAGCGCATATGCACCTTGGCAACCATGCTACTGTCGGCAGCCATAATTTCGAAATAGTAAAAGACTTCGTTTATATGGGAACCAGCATCAACACTAGAAACAACATCAGCGCTGAAATCCAGCGAAGAATCAATCTTACCAATAAATGCTACTTTGGACTAGGTAGGCAATTAAAAAGTAAAGTCCTCTCTCGACCCCTCACTAGGGTAGGCACCTTGTCGTTGGTGTGAGGGCTTAGCCGAACTCCATAGCGCCCGACTATGAGGCGGAGCTGTTTAGGACTGACATTTACGCCGTTTCACCTCATAGGAGGGCGGCGGGATGTCGGTGACCAAGAACTGCCAACCCCTAATCCAGGGTGTTATGCGGACCGTGCCTATTGGACGATTTGCAGCCAGGGGATAAATTCGGCTGTATTCGAACGGAGCCTTCCCGATACCGGGCCATCTCGGGAAGTATTTATGGCCTTACCGAAGTAAGGGGCGCTGCTGTGGCGGACGGTTCTTTCCCCGTATATAATACTGGACCGCTGAGCCCGCCTTGTAGGGCAGGTGGTCGTACGACCAAGATGAACAACTCATTACCTGAACGTAATAAGGAGGATGTAAAGAGGAGGACTGAGTCGCAATACAGGGACGACAAATACGAATTAAGCGATGCGTCGGACTCGGGGAGCGAGAGTAGTGCTGATTCAATGAACTCCGTGTTGGAGAAGCACACAAATGAAAACGGAGTAGAAGAGTGGAGAAGGGTACGGAGCAGAGGAAGTAAAAGAGCTCTCTCGCAGTACCGTGCAGCACTAAGAATTGTACAACGCTTGGGAGCAGTGGTCGACCCAACAGAAGTGGAGATAGAGCGCTTGGAATGGGCCCATGAAGCGGTAGAAGTAGGTCGAAGGCAGTTCAAAAGGTTTGCTGCGAGAAACCCTCGGTTCTGCAACCGGTACGAGGAGGAAGAAGCGTCGAATGGCAGAATGAAGAGGCAACGTTCGGCAGAAGGCGACAAGCCTGCTTTCAAGAGGCAGAAAGGACCCAGCCCTAGAGCCGCGAGGCAGGGCAGTCGCATAGACAAGACAAGTAGGCCCAAAGCTGTAAGACAGATGGGTTCCAATAGCGAGGTAGCAACTACCTCGAAAGCTGCCAGTCAGAGGGAAGTTCCAACTACGGAAGTAGGAGATAAGCCAAAGGGAGATAACGCTAAGACTCCGGCTTTCTCGGAGGCGCTAAAGGGAGTTAACGCGAAGACTCCGGTGTTCTCGGAGGTTCCAAAGGGATATAACACTAAGACTCCTGCTTTTCCCGAGAAGATGAGTGATGTGGCAAAGCAGTCACTGACTGTGGCGCTGGTTGATCGTAGCAGTCCGTTCGGACAAATGACTACTGAAAGGTGGAGATCTGTGGAAAAGGAGCTTATTAGCTGAATGCTTAAGATGATGCGGGAACAACCAAGTAAGCCCCTTCCAACCTTTGATTCGGGGGGATGGTATAATGGTGTGAAGATGATAGCGTGCGACAACATCGCGAGCTTGCGGTGGCTGGAGGAAGTGGTTCCAAACCTCCAAAGGCAAGGCACGAACGCGCGGTTTGAGGTGGTGGATAAAGCGCAAATCCCCACGGTACCAAAAGTTAAGGTATGGATACCATGCGTGATGAAGTCGGAGGATACACTGCGACTTCTGCAGAATCAGAATCCGAACATACCGACACAGGATTGGAAAGTACTTACTGTATCTCGGCCTACCGAGGATGGTCAGTTCTACATCTTCCAAATAAACAAGCAGGCGGAGGATATTTTGTACACGCAGCTTGGCAAAATGTCCTTTGGCACTGGCAAAATTTACATGCGACTCAGGAAAAGAAGTCCCGAGGATAAAAATCCTAACACGCTGGAAGTGGGCGAAGTCGAAAAGGACCTCAGAAGCCTAAGGGAAAAAAGACAGGTGGAGGTCCCGACGTCACCACGAACGTGCTAGAAGAGGACCAAACGCTAAATGGTGCTGTGACTCGCACAGAGGAACACACGGCACAACATTCACGAGGGGCTGAAGGGCGCCTCGAATACTCTAAACCAAAAGGGCAAGAGGAGGACGACGACGTCAAGACGAAGGTGCTGGAGGGGGACAAACAGCCCAATGGTGCTGCGAGTCCTACAGATAAACCTCCAACACAGTAAAGTGGCGTCGAGCGAACTCCTCCTAACCCTTGAGGAGGGTTCGTTTGACGTGGCGCTGATCCAGGAGCCGTGGCTCTCATCGGGAGGAAAGGTTTCTGGACTTAGCGCGCGCAGGTTTGGCGTTTATTACGCACAAACGGAAGGACGGGTGCGAGCTGTAGTAATGGTAAGGAAACAGCTGCATTCATATATGCTGCCTAATTACACCACCGAGGATCTCGTAGCGGTGGCCGTTGAGCAAAAGAATAAGCAGGCATTTATCCTGGCGTCCTGCTACATGGCCCATGATGCGGAGGTTCCACCGATGGAGTGCAAAAGGCTAGTACAGGAGGAAGGGCGCAAAGGGCGGTTGGTCATAGGCGCAGATGCAAATGCGCACCACAATGCGTGGGGAGGAGCAGATACGAACGAGAGAGGCGAATCTCTATTTTGTTACATCCTGCAAACCAATTTGCAGATAGCCAACAGGGGAAATGTACATACATACATTGGTCCAACATCTAGCAATGTTCTGGATATTACATTGAGCTCCGAGCGTGATATATCAAGGTATGATTGGATGGTTCTCGATAGACCATCCTTCTCCGACCATGCGTATATAAGCTTCAGCATCCCACTAAAGAGGGTAGAGAAGGGAGGAACCTTTAGAAACCCTAGGGCAATGAATTGGACTAAATTCCAGAAACATGTAGAAACGAAACTGGGACAACCCAAAGAGGTTGCTAATGTAGAGGAACTGGAGGAGTCGAATGAATTCCTAACAAGGACGCTTATGACTGCGTATAACAAAGCTTGCCCTCTAAGAAGATTCAGAGGAAAAGCAAAGCCGCCATGGTGGAGCAATGAGCTGAGTCTTCTAAGAAGACAGGTAAAAGAAATGTTTAAACTCGCAAAGACCGCGGAAAGCGAAGCGTGTCGGGACGAGTATAGGGATCTACTGAGGATCTACAAGCGTGAAATTACCAGGGCGAAGAGAAACTCATGGAAAAGTTTCTGTACGGACATAGAGTGCTCCAGTGAAACAGCACGATTGAAAAAAGTCCTAGCAAAGGGAAACATAGTCCAGGGACTAATAAAGAAAGAGAACGGGGAATGGTCACGTGATAGTGAGGAATCACTTGAGGTGCTTCTCGATACACATCTCCCATCGGGAGACGGTTTAGAAGAACCAGCAGACATCACTCACACTTCGATTACGGAGCTAGTGGTGCCGGGCTTGGTGACCGATACCAAGATCGAGTGGGCAGTGAAGACGTTTTCTAAGTTTAAATCGCCGGGCCCAGATGGTATATTCCCGGCCATGCTACAAGTCTCAAGTAGGGCGGTCGTGGAATGGCTTCAAATAATATTCGATGGGTGCATAAGACTGAATCATGTACCGCACTCTTGGAGAACTGCTCGTGTAGCTTTTCTACCAAAGGCGGGGAAGATCGGTCACGTGTATCCCAAAGACTATAGACCCATTAGCTTAACATCATTTCTGCTCAAAACCTTTGAGAGGCTGATAGATGTGTACATAAAGTCCAACGTGGATGAAAAGCTGCTCTCCACAACACAGCATGCGTACACCAAAGGCAAGTCGGTAGACACCGCATTGCATAGGGTGGTAATAAGCATAGAGAAATCCCTGGAATATAAGGAGTATGCTCTAGGAGTCTTCTTGGACATTGCCGGGGCTTTCAATAATGTTGCAAAATGGGCGATTATGGATGGTCTTAATTACATTAAAGTACATCCTGCCTTAATCAGATGGATCGGCTGCATGTTAAATTGCAGGAAGATTACATCACAATGCGGATTGTACGAGGCCACGAAATCAGTGGACAGGGGCACGCCGCAGGGAGGGGTGCTATCACCTCTGCTGTGGACACTGGTCATCAACCAACTGCTCAGGCAATTCGATGAGGGACCCGTAAAACTTACGGCTTACGCAGATGACGTTGCAATTGTCATAAGTGGAAAATGCCTTCCAACGATTAGTTCTTTGATGGATCGGGCGCTTCGGGATATTCATACCTGGGCATCTAATGTCGGGCTGAAAGTCAATGCGGAGAAGACGGATATGGTCTTGTTTACAAAGAGGTACAAGGTCCCAAATTGGACCAGGCCTAAGTTAGGAGCGGTGACCTTACAGGAGAAACCTTGCACAAAATATCTAGGAATCATCCTAGACAGTAAGCTGTCATGGAAGCTCAGCGTGGAGGAGAGGGTCAAGAAGGCCTCAACGGCACTCTATGCATGTAAAAGAATGCTGGGGTGTACGTGGGGCCTATCGCCCTCTCTTTCTCATTGGGTTTTTACAGCGATTGTAAGCCCTATTCTATACTATGGAGTTCTTGTTTGGTGGAAAGCCACACAAAAAACAACATACCTCAAAAAATTAGAGGGGGTATGCAGACTATCGATGCTTTGCATTACGGGAGCCCTGAAAACAACCCCGACGGCTGCACTGTATGCCATTCTGCACATTCCACCTGTAGACCTGGTAGCAAAGAACAAAGCGTTAACGACCGCAACCAGGCTCGATGCTTCGGGGCAGCTTGAGCGCCGACCATATGGCCATAGTAGTATAGCGTCCTCAGTCACAAGACGAACAGACTACATGATTCCCTACCTGCACTTTGAGGGAGATCTTAAGGCCACAATAGAGGTGGGCGGTTGGCGCAAAGGTGCGCAAATGGCGGACGAGGCGATACATGTGTACACCGATGGTTCCAAAATAGTGGAAGGAGTAGGGTCTGCGGTATACTGCGCTGATCCGGAATTAAGCAGATCCTACAGGCTGCCGGATTACTGTAGCGTTTTCCAAGCGGAAATATTAGCCGTAACCAAAGCAGTAGAAACCCTGGAAGAGAATAGCTTAAGCTGCAACCGTGTTAACTTTTATATTGACAGTCAAGCAGCAATTAAGGCAATAATCTCGCATAGCACAGCATCTAAATGCGTGTTAGAGTGTAAGCAGTCTCTGGAGAGAATCGGGACAGGGAGAAGCATACATCTATATTGGGTCCCAGGGCATATGGGAATAGATGGGAATGAAAAAGCGGACGAATTAGCTAAAAAGGGCGCATCCCTTGAAGCTTGGTCCGTAGACGTCCCAATTAGATTGGGCGAGATTAAGCGAAGGCGAGAGGTGCACATGATCGACCAAGCAGAAAAGGCGTGGGTTCAAGCGCGGGGCTGTAAAGTGTCGAAGATTATGTGTAGGTCTTACAACCTTAGACTAACACAGTTGCTTCTATCATTAAAAAGAGAGGACTGTAGACTCATGACGGGTATTCTGACTGGACACTGCCTTCTGGCGTCACATGCCTTTAAATTAGGCTTGGTCAGTGATAGCAGGTGTAGGAAGTGCGGGTTGGAGGAGGAAACGATCGAGCACGTTCTGTGCTCGTGCCCTGCACTTGCCAGGCTAAGACTCCAGCTATTAGGAGTGATACAGCTGTCAGATCTAGAAGCAGCAAGTGGCATAAGTCCTAGGAAGCTTCTAGTATTTGCCAAGAGGACGGAGTTATTTTATAACATAGGTCCTGGTTTTTGATAGGGTTTTTCAGTTTGGTCGTTAAAACAAACTTCTGGTAACACTACGGACTAAATCAGTCTATGTGAAGTCCTCATGGACCGGCCAGTTCAACCTACCTACCTCTCACGACGAACGAAAATCATACTTTATAAGTCACTTATCGTACCCGTCCTGCTATATGGGGCAGAAGCATGGACAATGACAACAGCAGATGAAGCGGCTTTGGGAGTGTTCGAGAGAAAAGTTTTTCGAAAGATTTATGGACCTCTACGCGTTGGCGATGGCGAGTACCGAAGAAGATTTAATGATGAGCTATACGAGCTATACGCAGACATCAACATAATCCAGCGAATTAAAATGCAGCAGCTGCGCTGGCTAGGCCATGTTATGCGAATGAAAGATGATGCTCCTACCAAGAAAGTGTTTCTATCGGAACCCGCCTATGGAAGCAGAGGTAGAGGGCGACCCCCACTCCGTTGGAAGGACCAGGTGGAAAACGATTTAAACTCCCATGATGTGGCCAATTGGCGCCGGTTGGCGGAGCAAAGGAGCGACTGGCACGCCTTGTTGGACGGCCATAACCGTTTAGACGGTTAAGCGCCAATTAAGTAAGTAAGTAAGTAATCAAATTGTTGCGACTATAAACTTCTGAAAGTCGTAGTATTTTAAAAATTCTGCAGATTATATCAGATAAATTTACAAAAAGGCACAGAAAAGCCATTGAAATGCGTAGAAAACTGTACCCTAGCACAGAAAATCCCATGAAATATGAAGAAAAAACCTGTACCCTAGCCAGCCCACGGTTACCACATGGTAACGCCTTAAATAAAATGTAAAGAATATACAAATTAAATAAGTCCAGCAAAAAGTTAACTTAAATATAATAACTTATTTCATTAGTTACCGACTTTTATAGTTTTTATTTAAATGTTCTTAAAAATTATTACTATAATCGCGTACTTACACTTAAATTTGACGTACGATAGCTTCTCTATTTGAACCCAGACTGACCAAAGCTTTGTTTTTCGGAAAGTCACGGATATTCTGTATAAAATAGCGTTATTCATTTGAAGATTTGTTGTGCAGTTTAGATATAATTCGTGGAAATATAGCGACGCCTTTTGCGTTACCATATGTTAATCGTGGGTTATTTCGGGTTAAACTTAGGTTAGCTGTCAAATAGTGGCCGACTCCCATGATCCACTCCCACATGCAAAAAAGATCTCTAAATACATCAGTCTCTAAACAGTTTCTCTCTGATCATAATATCCGATCAAAATATAGTTATAATAAATAAGCACCCAGTTCAGGACGAAATTGTTGCTTATTATTGTTGTAGCGATAAAGATACGCCCCGAAAGTTTTGGGCTGGAATACCGAAATTCTGAGCCCAAGTAGCGCACAGAGCACCGTTTCGATGCACATTTCTCTTGGAACCCATTCCCGCAGTTTTAGTTTGACAAGCCAGTACCCAGTTCGAACCATTTGATGCGGCCAATGAATCTTCTAATACCTTTTATAGAGCATTAAGCTACTTCCTTAAGTCCCGGCGGTGTATAAGTGGCCATTGTTAGAAACCTGGTTTGTGCTGGAGCTGGGTATTTACAAAGGTAGTGCGCTGCAGTTTTTTGCGTCGCTCCTCACCGCAGCTGCTGCAAATGCAGTGATCCCCATTCTCTCAACATGCAGGCCAAGCGGCTAATGTCTCGTGTTTGTGGCTGTGATCCTAAATATTTCTTTATTTATATTTAAAGTGATGGGGGAGTTAAGCGCCATAAGCGATGTTTGGCTATTCGCCTTGCGTCTCTCCATCTACTCCTTCGACAGGAGAGTACGTGCACTACAATATATTCAGAACTTCCGCTTTGAAATCACATTTCCTTGCTAAGAACTGTTAATTCGATGCTAAAGCCTTCCGATTCCATTATTGTCTTGGGTGACTTCAATATGCCACACATATCATGGTGCATCTCTGACTTTAATATCGTACCAGTTTCGTCAAAGTCTTCCAACAATGAATTTCTAGACGGAATGTCTGAGCTATGCCTTCAACAAATCAACATCCAATCGAATAAATTCGGAAGAGTGTTGGATTTAGCCTTTGTGGATGATGAATCTAAATATTCCATTAGTCGATGCGAACCCATTATTGAACCTGAAGATGCTTACCACCCTTCCCTCAAAATAGTTTACGAAGTTGTAAATTATGCTTGTAACAGCGGAAATAAACGATACGACTCCAGTTATCGCTTCGACTTTGCGAAGGCCAATTTTAAAAAATTAAATCGTGATCTATCTCGAATAGTGTGGCCAACATTTAATGCTGATGTGGAGCAAAGCGTTTCTCACTTTTACAATACCATTTACTGTCTTTTTGAAAAATACGTACCTAAGCGGATTTGTGTACATTCCGATACAAGCCAAGTATGGTTCACTAAAGAGCTGAAAATTTTAAAGAATAAAAAGTCTCGATCTTTCAAGTTGTTCAAAAAGACGGGTTTACATAACCATTACTTACAGTACTCGATTCTACGCTGCAAGTATTTTCAATTGAACAAAAAGTGTTACAAAGCTTATCTTTGTAAAATGAAAAGAAATATAACTTGCAACCCGAAGGCATTTTACGGATTCGTAAACTCTAAACGCAGGGTGAAAGGGTTTCCATCATCCATGAAATTCCAAGATAATATTTCCAGCGATGATCAAGAGATCGCCGACTTCTTTGCGGAATTTTTCAAATCAAATTACTCTATTGAGACCAACGTTTCACCTAATGAATACCCATACCATATTGATTCATGTTATTCAATCAGAGCTCCATTTATATCTTCAGAAGATGTATTATCTTATTTAAAAACTTTAAAAGTATCATATTCATACGGCCCCGACAAGATCCCGACACACTTTCTTAAAAAATGTGCCACAAACATCTATCAGCCGCTAACAGATTTATTTAATTTATCTTTAATTTATGGCGTTTTCCCAACAATATGGAAGGAATCTTTTCTTATTCCGCTTCATAAAAATGGAAGCAGGTCTTCAATAGAAAACTACCGGGGCATAGCAAAGTTATCCGCTATCCCAAAGTTATTTGAGGCTATTGTTACCCACCACCTAACATTCCCTATTTCCCCCATAATTGCAAGCTCGCAGCATGGGTTCTGTAAGGGCAAATCACCTATCAGCAATTTACTAGAATTTACCACCCACGTTTCTAATGGATTTAGAAAAGGCCTTCACACTGATGTAATTTACACCGATTTCAGTAAAGCTTTCGACAAAGTATCACACCCATTACTTATTCATAAGCTCAGTCAACTCGGTTTTCAACCCCATCTTATATGTTGGATTTCTTCGTATCTTGGTTATCGTACGCAAAAAGTAATCTTTAAAAATACACTTTCTGGGGTCATCAATGTTTCTTCTGGTGTTCCTCAGGGCAGCCATCTTGGTCCGATTCTGTTCTTGTTGTTCATAAACGATATATCTGGTACAATTAAATACTCAAAAATCTTGATGTACGCAGACGATGTAAAACTTTTCAAATCATGTGCCTCGGTTGAGGAACATTCCTTGCTTCAAATGGATTTAAATCACTTGGTTACCTGGTGCAATGTAAATTATATGCCGCTCAATCTCAAAAAATGTAAATTCATGTGTTTTTCTCGGAGAGTTTCGCCACCAGCTTCATATACAATTAACAACTATAGTCTAGAAACTGTAAATAATTTTATTGACTTGGGAGTCATGATGGATTCCAAACTTAGTTTCAATCTTCATATTAATGCTACAGTGAATAAAGGCAAAGGTGTTTTTGCATTTGTTAAACGGTGGTCAAAAGAATTTAACGACCCTTACATAACTAAAGCACTTTTTACAACATTAGTTAGGCCAATATTAGAATACGGCTCGATAATTTGGAATCCGCGTTATCAAGTCCATGCAGACAGTCTCGAATCAATACAAAAACAATTTTTACTATTTGCCTTAAGAAATTTCCAATGGGACTCTTTAACTAATCTTCCACCTTATACTAATCGATTAAAGCTTATCAATCTTCCAACTCTTGCTAGTCGAAGGGAAATGCTTGGTGTGATATTTATGACAAAACTTTTAAATGGATCAATTTCGAGCCCATTCCTTCTGAATGAAGTGAACTTTTGCGTTCCCTCTCGGACATCGAGACACTTCAAACCTCTTCTGCTGAAACAATGTAGAACGAATTTCGAACAAAATGAACCTTTTCGGCGTTTATCCCAAGATTATAACTCTCACTCAAACACATTTGATAGCTCGGACTCCCTTTTTTCTATAAAAAAGATTGTTCTCACCTCTCTAAATTAATGTATAATACGTTTGCTTCTGTTCTCTTTAAGTATTACGCTTGGCTGATGAAATTTCTTCTGTAGCTGAGCAGTCTCAGATCGTGACGCTTGACATACCGCTGCCCATCAAAGACTCGGCAAAATAAAAAAAAAAAAAAAAAAAGTTATTATATATATATATAAATCGATCGCGTGAACAGGACTAGCCTGGTTTCATTGGGCCACTTGAGGGCAGCGCGCTGCCACAACGTCCATTAAAAAAAAAAAAAAAAAAAAAAAAAAAAAGGGAACTGCGCCTAGTGACACCTTTTAAAACTAGTTGAGGGCGTATGGTGATTTCGAATGCACACCTGGAAGTCTTCTGGGGCTACTGCTGTGGCCATACTGCCTAGAGCTCCCACTGTTAGACTCACAAAGCCTTACTGCCGAACACGTAGCAGTTCTGCGTATGTGCAGGTCCAGCGGTAGCTGGTTTAGGATCACATTTAGTGCGTCAGTCGGACATTACCTAGGTGCACCTGTTGCCCTTCCTAGGGCTGCTCACTGTACTCCAATCATCATTTTAATGGTGTACTCTTTGTCCATGGCCGGCCATCAGGCTATAGCCCCATATACTAGAATGGGTCTGACGACGGCCGTATATAGCTACATTACTGCTTCACGCACCTTCGATCCGTATCAAATGCAAACTGTTTCTACTTAATTATAAGTGAATATAAATAGTTTCAGAAGTTTGCGCACTCGTCGTTAGGCGACTGTCGTGCGAATGAAATGTTTGCAAGTGATCATTAGCATTTCGTATGTGCATTCTCGTTTGCATGCTGATCGCTGTTACAGTGTGGCTGTATGTAGTGGTAGCTAAATGAATGTCGAGTGGTGATGCTACTAAAAGCGACATTACAAGCGTAAACTTCTGCTCAGCGGCTAACTACGCCGTCACATGCGTACCAGTACCTCTGTTTTGTATACAAAGCAACTAAAAATTATAATAGTAGGGTTGCCAAAATTTCGTTTCCTTGATATAGCCTAATGTACAGAACGTCTTATTTTATAGTCTACTTCCTTTACCATGTTTCATATGTACGTATTTATATACATATGTACCCACATTCTTATTGCCAACTACTTAAAATATTTTCCTTCATTTTATTTTTTATCGTATTATTGCCTCTGTTTCTGTTATTTGTTGTTATATCTTGTTGTTGCATTTAGTAGATTGTGGTCGTTTATTTTGTTGCCATTTGTAATTTGGTTTGCTTGAGTGCGTTTCGCATTTGTTGTACTATTTTGAAGTTGGCATCCTCACTGATGATGTTGCATTTGTTGTTGTTTTGTTATGCTTTGCATGATTTTCTCTTTGTTAAATTTGCGTATTTATATGCATATACGTTTTTCTAGAACTACCACATTTTTGGGTCAAATGTCCTTTTCTGACACTAATTTAATTCTTTATCGAAGTTGGTAAGTTTTGGGGTTCTTATGTAATTGAATTGAATGAAATCAATGAATCTTTTCGAATTTATGAAACGTTCATCTGATTGAGAAGTTGTTTTAGATACTATTTTTAACTTAATTGAATTTTCTGGAGAAATGCCCTAAAGATTGTTAGTAATGGAGGAATCTGTTAAGTGATATATGTATGAAAAGAGGTGTCTTCTTAGATGGCTTTTGCAAATAAATAAAAAAAAGGACTACTTGGAATTCTGTGCTCGTACTCAGCTAATCAGTAGAACAAAAGAGGTTCCATCTCTTTCCTTAACCATCCCCCTGCGGATATGGTGCGCCGGACGTAAGAGGCGGCCGCCACTGGTATCTAATCCGTAGTAAGGTGTTTTTTCTCAAAATTAACAAGCTGCGAAACGTGTACCTCTTTCGAGACATTATAACGGTCGTTAGAAGCTATACCGCGTGGAACAGGAAAAGCCAGTCGTGATGGGTATATATTGTTTTATTGTAAATTTATATACGGCCTCATCTCCTGTCCTTGGGTTGGACACTCTAGTGGAACAACCACGATGCCTGTAGTTTACTCAGAGCGAACAATATGAGTGAAATCTTCCCGCATGTGATGATAAACTACAGTCACCCTGATGGTCCCCTAAGGGCCGTAAAGTTTTTCTTTTTGTCTCCCTCAAATCATGGTTCCATATTAACGGAAAGGGACCCCAGCGGGTTAGGGGGCTTAGAATATACCCGCGGTAGGTATGCCTGTCGTAAGAGGCGACTAAAAAAGCAAATTGATTCAAGGGGTTGTGTAGCGCAACCCCCTCAAGGGGTTTCCAGCGCAATACATAGATTCGCCAACCCAATTGTCAACCTCACCTACTCGTGGCGAATCCTGTTTCATTACAGCCGAGGCTCTGGCGACACCGAACTCCTGATGTATCTAGGGCGTGGGAGGGTGTTATGGCCTAGCAGGTTTCATGTGGTCATACCAAATCGTTCCCAAGATGGTCGGTATAGTACCTTTATGGTGCTTGTTACCGGAACATACCGGATCTGCATTCGGCAAAGGACCATTAACATCGATAACACTCCCCAAGGCCTTCGGGGCCTGTCCTTATCGCTTCAACAACAACAACAACGTTTCCGGAAGGGCTGGGGTCTATTGTTTACTGTGTCGAACCACAAATAAGTAGATCCTACAGGCTGCCAGATCACTCCATGGTCTTTTAGGCGGAAATTGTAGCCACGAAGATGGCAGGAAAACTTCTCAATTAAGGCTGCTTAAGCTGCGTTGGCGTCAATATATGTATTGATTATTAAACAGTACTTCATCAAGTAGTGTTCTGCAATGCAAATAAGCATTGAAGAGACCTCGCTCAGGCCGAACCACACATCTACACTGGCTTCCCCTCCATACAGGGATGAAAGGTAATGAAAAGACCGTAAAATTGGCAAAGGTGCAGCACTCGATGAATCGATGGTAAACGTCGCAATCCATTTGTTAGAAATCAAGAGCAGACAGCAAAGGTGTGGACAGAAGCGCGGGAATAAAAACTGCTTTGATCATGTGCAAATCCTCCACGTTGGACTCACAAATTTGCTTATATCTATACAAGCACTCCCATCTTGCGTTTATGTTAGGTATCGTCAGTAACAGCAGATGTAGGAAGTGCGAGCTGCAGGAGAAAACGTTTGAGCACGTTCTATGTTCTTATCCTGCGCTCGCCGGGCCAAGGCACCAGAGGTTAAAGGCGGCAGAGTTGCACGATCTCAAGCTGGCTTTTAGCTAGGTCCTAGAAAACTGCTGTTGTTTGCCAAAAGGACAAAATTTTTTCATAATGTAAGTCCTGGTACCTAGTTGAAATTTTTCCGTTTGGTAGACAAAGAAGTTCTGGTAACAGTATAAAAACACTCAGTTTGTGTGAGTTCTTTATTGACTGCATTAGCACAAACTATTTCAGCCATGGACAATTGATTTGACACTTAAGCTTCAGTGGTAAGGAAGCTATGATTTGGTTAATGAAAACAGCCACTTAGATGTGGGCCTTCCCTTTCATGTTCCCCATAGATCTCATCTGCCATAATTATGTGCAATCCAAAGGCTTAAAATATTAATTATGGCCCTTCAGTCTTTTCCACTTTTAGCGAAATTTAAAGCGCATATACAAATTAATTAACCAACATTTGCTTAGCAAGCATATTTAAAATTGATAATTAAGTTATTAGAAACCATAACAAAAACAAAAGTAGTACAAAAACACAACCAAAGCGAAACGGAGACTAGACTCCAAGGAGTTGAAATGTAAACTCAGTTTGATTAATGTGATGGGTAGTAAATTCAGTAAGAAAACATTTGCATAACTGCGAACTCATATGAGAGCATGTTTTTTAAACACACACAAGCATATGCACACATATAATGTATGTATATAAGGGTGGTCCTTATACGGGTGAAAGATTTTCTTTTGGCAGCCCAGCGTTTCAAGTGGCTCCCTACCCTGAGAAACTATATCAGCAATTTTCTCAATTTTTTTTTTAAATATTTGAACGTCGCTAGGGAGGATTGAATGAATTGCATGACGCATGGTCCTTTTACGGTACTATTTACTATTTTACCTTTTCTAGTAACTTTCAACGATTTTTTTTTTTTTTTGCCATAAAAACTTAAATAATTTTTAAGGTTACAAACAGCCCTTTTAAAAAAACCTACATTAAAAATGCTGTATCCTCTTTTCTCCTGTTTTATCACTATATTATTACAAAGATTTTTCTTAAAGTTTGACCTTCGGTAGCGACCTCTATAAACCCTACAATAAAAATATATATATATACGCCATCAGTATTTTTTAATAATTAAAGATTTTACTGGGTACCCCGTTAATTAAAAAAAAAAAATCGAAAAATAAAAACCACCCTAATGTATATCTTAAAAAAACATACTATATATGTTATTAAGTATTTTAATTTGATGTTACTGAAATATATATAAATGAACTACTGTCATGGTGGTTGGTTGTAAGTTAAGCTGTTCACTGTTTTAGGCCGGAGGTTTTAGTTTTTTCTTTTTTGTGTGATGAAATGTTGCAGTGGGACCGATAACTTTATGATATTTTCATTAGTTTTGGCCACAAGGGACAATGTTGATATGTAAATATATGCTTATATATACATTTATGTCAAATATGTACGCATTTTGGCTCGTAGCGAATTTGTGTGTTAATTAATGGCGACACATGAAATCCCATAATAATAAGTTTGAGCCTTAACAAAAAAAGATCAAGAAGAAAAACGTGAATTTTGACAAAACTTTTGATGTGTCAAAAGTGACGAAGGGTCACGCGATATGAGAGATGTGTAATATTTATGCTCTTCTACAATAGAAGGGTTCAAATATGTGATAACATAATTTAAAAAAAATTTTTAAATTAAACGGTTTTATTGAAAACAATACTTACATAAATTAATAATAATACTAACAGCTAGATAATAATTAGGTAGGTCCTAGGTACTAGTCGTCATACTCCTCATCAATTTAGGGCGTTGATCAGACAATTAAATAAAAGCGTTAGGCGGCCACCGTGGTGTGATGGTAGCGTGCTCCACCTACCACAACCTATGCCCTGCGTTCGAACTCCGGGCAAAGCAAGATCAAAATTTTAGAAATAAAGTTTTTCAATTAGAAGAAAATTTTTCTAAGTGGGGTCGCCCCTTGGCAGTATTTGGCAAGCGCTGCTAGTGTATTTGTACCATGAAAAGCTCTCAGTGAAAACTCATCTGCCTTACAGATGCCGTTCGGAGTCGGCATAAAACATGTAGGTCCCGTCCGGCCAATTTGTAGGGAAAATCAAGAGGAGCACGACGCAAATTGGAAGAGAATCTCGGCCTTAGATCTCTTCGGAGGTTATCGCGCCTTACATTTATTTTTTTTTTTTTATTTAGTTCATTTAGTGACTCATTATTACAAGAACTCTTTCCTCACAATTTGTTACAATCTAAGTCCTCAATACATAATCCTTCCAAAGGCTTTACTCGACTCTGCGCCACGTATGCTTGTCCCTCCTCCAACTCCAAAATATTCTGATGTCACTTCTACCGGACTGTATGTAATATTTGTTCCAAATATGAACCAAATCGGACCACAAATAAGATTTTTGTGAATATCTCAATCCTTGCGCCACCTAGCGGCGATTTTTTCATAGGTCGCTTTCTATTCTTGTATGTATTATGAGTTCCAAATATGAGCCAAATCAGACCACAAATACGATTTTTGTGAATATCTCGATCCCTGCGTGTATTATTGCATTTTCGTCGGATTCTGAACTATATTCCAAGTTTCAAGCTTGTAGCTTATCGGGAAGTTACTTAAATTTTAATTACTAAATTCGTTCACAACGGCCGGCCGTGCAGCCGTGCAACCTGTCAAGTCAACCTAAATAAAACCGTTTAAAAAGGAAAAGAAGGAAACAAATTTTGATGAGGCGAATAGAGGCGAAGGGTTGGCTCAAGGGTGCGGAAATGTCGGCACATATTAAACATGTATATACCGATGGCTTCAAATTCACGGAAAAGATCACCTCTGCAATTTATTTTATCGATCCAAAAATAAGTAGATCCAAAGGCTGCCAGACCAAAGCAGTGTCTTTCGAAAAAGAATTGTAGCTGTAAAGAAAGCAGCAGATATTCTTTTAAGAAGCATGCTTAAGTGGCAGTCTTTTCTATATATGTATAAACTGAGAGTGATACGACGATTAAGACTATAATTTCAAACATTTATTCATCAAGAAGTGGTTATGGAATGTAGACAAACATTAGATAAACTTCGCTTAAACCGAAATATACGTCTATACTGGGTGCGCTGTTATAGAGCTATAAAAAAGTAAACAAAGGTGCACTAGAGGCATAGAGGGTCCTGGCATTGTCCGTATAAAAAGTAACTCTGTTACGAAGCGGCCTGCTCGGGATACAAAAACGGATACTCGCGAGGAGACCAGGTGCATCAACTGCCACGCGAATAATGTCATAGACAAAAGTAAGAGAGATAACGGATCTTCTACATTCATGCGAGGGAATCGGAGCAGAGAAGTTCAACGATCGCAATATGAAACGAACAAATGTTTTTGTACACGTTCGAGACTCTTAATATGGCACTCGTGATATGGCCTTCAAATAAAACAAGCATATTCAAGTTTAGAGCGAACAAGCGCAGTGAACTATAATTTTAAAGTATAGAGATCACTAAAGTCAGAGCTAAAGCGCCGAATAAAGGCCAGCACTGAATATGCCCTAGCAATGATAGCATTTAAGTGAGTAGCGAAAGAAAATTTCGAGTCGAATACTACCCCTAAGTGTTTTATCTCATTAAGGGTTGAGAGGAGGGTGCCGCCAATAAAATAAGAGGTGGGGAGATTATCGCGAGCTTTGGAGAAGGTAACATGAAAGCATTTACCAACATTTAGCGGCAAATTATTGGTATTACACCACACAGCGACATTGTCGAGATCAGTTTGAATCCTTTCCGCGTCAGAGGCATTCAAAATGGTTCCAAAAACCTTTAAATCATCAGCGTACAAAAGAAAGTTAGAGTGCTGAAAGGAGGCTGAAATATCATTTATAAAGGTTACAAAAAGCAGCGGCCCCAAAATACTACCTTGCGGCACGCCGGAGGTGGCAATAAAAGAGTTAGATTAAGTATTGTCAATTACAACAGCACAACTACGCTGTTGAAGATATGACCTTATCCAAGAAAGAAATGTTGAATGGAAACCCAAAGAAAGCAATTTAGAAATTAGGATTGAGTGACTAATTTTATCAAATCAGTGTATACAGTATCGACTTGTAAACGATTATTAAACGCGGATAGGCAATAGTCAGAGAAAATTGTTAAATTTCTCACAGTGGATCTACCGGACATGAAACCATGCTAATTGTTACTGATTAGCCGTTTTACCGCAAGATTCATTTTTTGTTTCACAATATACTCAAAAAGTTTAGAAATAGTCGACAACTTAGCTATGGGTCTATAATTGGCGACGTTATTTTTATTACCACTCTTGAAAACTGGGCTAATGAAAGTTATCTTCCATGCATCGATAAATTCACCACACTTGAGAGATTTGTTAAAAATAAGAAGGAGTGGGATCGCCAATGCCAAATAATTTTTAAAAAGATAAGACAATAGGCCGTTAATATCGGTAAAGGTGGATGATTTTATGTTTTGGATTCCTTCCACAACATCTTTAAGGTATAAAGTCAAAGCGCCAAAGTTGGTAGGAGAGTCAGCCCAAAAGGGGACCTCCGGCCGGACTTCCGTTTGCACAACAAAGTTGGAGCGGGAAATCGCGTAACTAGCGCTATATTGACCTGGGGTGATCTTTTCGAAGCGTGGTCCAGGTCAAACATTGCGTAGCCGTTTTTGGATAGGCTTAGATCAACTTTTTTAAGGCATAGATCATCTTCGTTTTCAGCGAAATACTATGCAGGACATAGTCGGCATTGGATCGAGCGGGGGATATTTGCGTGCAGACGGCCTAGGCTGTGAAAAATTTGGGCTCCTCAGGTATTTTGGGTCTTAACTACGGAGTATTATTTGGTAGCAAACTCACCTCAGTAAACAGCAAGGATAACAAAATAAACTACAATTTGTTCTGTACTACTTTCTAAATGGTTCTTGTTATGGACAAACTCGTAGTTAAACAAATCTGAGCACGCAACAGTTGATTGCCACAAAAACCGATAGTGGGTGTTAGGGGTTTTGTATGACTAGCGCATGATACTTAATGGGTAAACAAATACTGCTAACTATTTCTATAAATGAACGACTATATATTTATATACATGTTTGTACATATATTATATTGTTTTGGTTTTGTATATAATTCTCTCAAAGTGATGTGCTCACGAAGTATGAAGAAAACAAAAAGTAAAAAGAAGAACAAAAATATACAATAGATATAAAAATATGGCTGAAATAAGCTAACGAGCTTAAGCAAGATGTTAACGTAGCATAAAAATAAAAAAAGGAGGACGTAGAACATACCATTGGACATCATTGTGCCAGTGTGGGATTTAGGGGTAAAGTTTTAAGTTTAAAATAACAGTTAAATAAACTTTTTATTAAGGTTTGTTTGCTAATATTATTTTAGCGGTCTTTCTTGGCGGAGTTTTTGCAGAGATTGCATTTAACGATTAAGCAAAAACCAAGCAGCTTCCCACTTCCGGGAAAAAAAGTATCGTAAATACTAATATGAGTAAAGAGCTACTATATAATATATACCATATTTCATGCAAATCGAACGGTGAATAGAATTTGTTCGAATAGATCGGTCCCTGGTCCACTTTACGGAAAGAAACTTCACAGGCGATAACTCGTTGAATCCATTAGCAAAAGATTACGCCGGGATTATTTTTGCGCTAGCGGGTAAGGGGGCCTAGAATATACCCTCGGTAGCTATACCTGTCATAAGAGGTGACTAAGATACCAAAATTATTTAAGGGGTTGTGTAGCGCATTATATAACTTACCCATAACCCAATTGTCAACCTCACTTACCCGTGGCGAATCATGTTTCATTAACAGCCGAGGCTCTGGCGACCTCGAACTTCTGATGACTCTAGGGGGTGGGAGGGCGGTATGGTCTAGAAGGTTACATGTGGTCATACCAAATTGTTCGCGAGATGGTCGGGCTAGTACCTTTAAGGTGCTTTTTACCGGAACGTACCGGATCTGCATCCGGCAAAGGACCACCAACATCGATAATACTTCCCAAGGCCTTGGGGAAGTTTCCTTAACGCTACAACAACAAAAAAACGGGATTATTTTCAGCTCATTATGAAATCATTTAAAAGCCATTTCGAGATAATTTTGGGATTAAGTTAGCAATTATTTCGCGAATAGTTGGAATAGTCTAGCGGGGGTTCGGAAGAATTCATTTATGAATACACAATGGGACTGTTATTATTATGGCATTGTCTTCAGCACGTTATCGAAATAGTATCGATTTCTTTTCGATAACAACTTTTCTTAACGAAAAATTATCGGTATATTATTGATGAATAGTTGACCTGTTATCGGTATATTATCGAAAAGTTTTGGATTAGTTATTGTTATCGGATTATCATCAGCATATTCTAGAAATGGTATCAATTTGTTTTCGATAACAACTCCTAACGAAAAATTATCGGTATATTATTGATGAATAGTTGACGTATTATCGGCATTTTATCGAAAAATCCCAATTTTTGGATCGAAATTAATCAATTTTTATACAAAAAATATTGATGTTTTTCAAATTTATGTTTTTTTCGGTAACTTTTCGAGAACACAAGGATATTTTTCAATAGAAATAGGTACTTTTTGATAAAAAAATCAATATCAACAAGTAAGGATGGCTAAGTTCGGGTGTAACCGAACATTACATACTCAGCTGAGCGTTTTGGAGACAAAATAAGGGAAAATCACCATTTAGCAAAATGAACCTAGGGTAAGCCTGGAACGTGTTTGTATGACATGTGTATCAAATGAAAGGTTTTAATGATTATTTAAAACGTAGTGGGCCTTAGTTCTATAGGTGAACGCCTTTTCGAGATATCGCAATAAGGGTGGACCGGGGGTGACTCTAGAATGTGTTTGTACGATATGGGTATCAAATTAAAAGTATTAATGAGGGTTTTAAAAGGGAGTAGCCCTTAGTTGTAAATGTGAAGGCATTTTTGAGATATCGACCAAAATGTGGACCAGGGTGACCCAGAACATCTCCTGTCGGGTAACGCTAATTTATTTATATATGTCATACCACGAACAGTATTCCTGCTAAGATTCCAAGGGCTTTTGATTTCGCCCTGCAGAACTTCTTCATTTTATTCTACTTAATATGGTAGGTGTCACACCTATTTTACAAAGTTTTCTCTAAAGTTATATTTTGCGTCAATAAACCAATCCAATTACCATGTTTCATCTCTTTTTACCTACTTGGTACAGAATTATGGAATTTTTTCCATTTTTCGTAATTTTCGATATCGGAAAAGTGGGCGTGGTCACAGTCGGATATCGGCCATATTTTATACAAAGATAAAGTGACTTCAGATAAGTACGTGAACTAAGTTTAGTTAAGATATATCGTTTTTTGCGCAAATTATTGCGTTAAAAGCCGAGCGGAAGGACAGAGGGTCGACTGTGTATAAAAACTGGGCGTGGCTTCAACCGATTTTGCCTATTTTCACAGAAAACAGTTATCGTCATAAAATCTATGTCCCTACCAAATTTCACAAGGATTGGTAAATTTTTGTTCGACTTATGGCATTAAAAGTATTCTAGACGAATTAAATGAAAAAGGGTGGAGTTACGCCCATTTTGAAATTTCCTTTTATCTTTGTATTTTGTTGCACCATATCATTACTGGAGTCGAATGTTGACATAATTTACTTTTATACTGTAAAGATATTAAATTTTTTGTTAAAATTTGACTTTAAAAAAAATTTGTTTTAAAAGCGGTCGTGTTCGTCATCCGATTTCGCTAATTTTTAGTTAGCGCACGTATAGTAACAGGGGTAACGTGTCTACCCAATTTCATCATGATATCTTCAATGACTGCCAAATTACAGCTTGCAAAACTTTTAAATTACCTTCTTTTAAAAGTAGGCGGTGCCACGTCCATTGTCCAAAATTTTTCTAATTTTCTATTTTGCGTCATAAGGTCAACGCACCTACCAAGTTTCATCGCTTTATCCTTTTTTGGTAATGAATTATCGCACTTTTTCGGGTTTTCAAAATTTTCGATATCGAAAAAGTGGGCGTGGTTGTAGTCCGCTTTCGTTCATTTTAAGTAGCGATCTGAGATGAGCGCCCAGGAACCTACGTACCAAATTTCATTAAGATACCTCAAAATTAACTCAAGTTATCGTGTTTACAGACGGGCGGACGGACGGACGGACGGACGGACATGCCTAAATGAATTTCTTTTTTCACCAAGATCATTTTGATATATAGAAGTCTATATCTATCTCGATTAGTTTATGCCGTTACGGATTACCGTTATGCGAACAAAGTTAATATACTCTGTGAGCTCTGCTCAGCTGAGCTTGAAAACAAACTCGTTAAGTTTTCGATAGCAAATCTAAAGTTTTTCAGAAAATCGGGAAATTTTCGGAAAAAAAATCGATCACATATGCTATTGATAACAAATTTATAACTCCTCGATAACAAATCGCTATCTTGTCCATACCTCGCCGATAACAAAGCGATAACAAATGTATAACAAACCGATATCTCAACCAAAAATAAATGTATAACACGTCCATGAATTGTCGACAACAATCCTGTAACTCTTCAAGTTCATTCAATACCTGTTTACATAGAAAATATCGGTTTCGGGAGCTGTTATTTGCGATCTCTGCTTTTAAAAACACACAAACTGTAATAATTCAAAACAAATATAAAACGAAACTTATGTTTGAATGTAAAACCTCGCTAAATGTTGGCGCTAAAAAACTCAGAAGTAAATAACAATAATAAAGAAAGTTTTTTGGTATGGTGGGTTACAGATTCCTTTCCGAGAAAGCACTCAATTAGAATTCGGTGGTCAAAAATTTTTTTGGTAAACTTGAAAGCTTTTTTTGTGTGGGTATATATGAGCTCTTAAATATTCTTTGTAATCTAACCTATGCACATTAGTAAATATTTAAAAATATTGCTTCACCTTTCCTTATTATTTTTTTTTTTTATTTACAGAGTTACCAGATGTGTCCTTCACCATACATATATCAAAACAAATATACTGTTATTGCAAGCAACATATAAAAACGCAACATCTAGTCGTAGAAATTTTAATTCTAAAAATCACACTTTACTAAACACACACATACATGCATAATATATGTGTAACCTCACAACGTTATCATAAAATGGTTGTCATAAAAATATGATACCAACTGCAAATATTTATAAACGTTAATAGAATGATATAGCAGACGAAAGATTGAATTTCAAATTTACAGGCTGTTGAATATCACACAAGCATGGCAGGTATTTAGATGAAACCCAAGAACGTATAAGTTAGCAACGGCAAAGCTAAAACTGTATTGAACAGAAATATACGTGGGCTAGTCTGCAAAAAGCGAGTTCACGCAACTTAAGCCTTGAACGGATCAAAATGTGAATATAATATTACTATCGTGGAGTTGTTTGTTATCGGCTTGCTATCGCTCAGTCTGGGGCTTTTTATTGGTTTGATACATAAGAAATTCAGATATGTATTTTTCCGAATACTAGTATCACTACGCTGTTAGTAAATAATCACAACAACAAAAACTGCAAGCAACGACACTTATGTACAAGGCAACGAAGAATATTACACACGCATAGCCATCAGCTCGAAACGAAGAGATATTTTACATATGTATATTGCCTGCAACTAAGAGCAGAAGTTGTACTCACACATATACGCGCATATGGCTAAAAAGAAGAAAAGCATAAACTACAAATATACATGCATATAACTGGGTAACCAAGCATGAGATACAACTGTTCTCGAACATTTGCTCGCGAAATGACTAGACCTTAGGAGAAATAGGGGGATTCAAGAGGTTGTGTAGCGCAATATATAGCTTCTCCAACCCAACTGTCAACCACACCTTCGAGCCTCACAATCCCGTTTAACTAACAGACGAGGCACTGGCGACCCCAAGCTCCTCATGGAACTTGGGAGTGGGGAGGAAGGGATCGCACGAAGGTTTAATGTGGCCATATAAATCGTTCCCGAGATGGTCGGACCAGCACATTAATGGGGCTGTGTTACCGGAGCGTACCGGATCTGTATCCGGCAAAGGACCATCACATCGATAACACTCTCCAAAGCCTTCGGGGAGTAACCTTATCGCTACAACAACAACAACAGGAGAAATAGGCGAACAAGAATATCGAGAGAATAAAAGCAGCGCAAGCTGGGGAATCGGTAATCAGTTTGATTTAAAGACGCTTTTGTGGTGTACGTGATATTGAAGTATAATTGTACTACTTACTTCCAAAGTAGCCTAAATAAAGGCCATTTTGGAATACTGAATATTGCAGTTATTTATTCGAAAGTTCAGCGATTCGAACGTTAGCAGAAGGTACAAAGTAATAGGAATCCACTAGAATTCGTTACAGTATGTTATCGAATTTATGTTTAGCAAGTCGGTATTTGTTTCATAACAAACCGTTGAGTGGTCTTTAACAAATAGATCACACATCGATAAGATATCGACGACTTTTCGGAAACATATCTATAACTTTTCGATAACAAGTCGATTACGGGCCGATAAAAATTGCTAAAACTACGACTACAAATCGATAACTTTCCGATAGCTAATCGATAAATTTGTGACACTATTTTGAAAACTTTTCGATAAATATTAGAAAAATGTTCGAAAATAATTCGATATTTTTTCTATAACAAACCAATAACTTGTCGTTTAAAATCGATAACTTGTCCACAACAATTGAAAAATTTTCCAGAACACTCCTTTATTTTTCATGCCTCTTACATTGTATATTTCACGAAATAGCATACCTATTGCAAACACCACGCATACGCTTACACTCGTATTACGCTTACACCTGTGTATTCTCTTATGCCATGAGCAAATATGTTTACCCATCAAATATGTTTTTTCCTAGAAAACAGCCTCAATCAGCCACGCCAGCTTTCCTATTTCGCGATATATGATACCAATCGGGAGCAACAAGATAGGTCAAGTATTTCTCCACGTGCATCGGGTAGTGATTACAATCGTTAAAAACGAGCAATGATCGGCTTACAATATGTTCGTGTAGAAACATGAGTTGGTCCATTGCTTCATTACAGTGGAGTATAATGGTAATTACTCCAGTGGACCACATGATCCAACGATTTTTGCAGGGTTTTCGTTCTGATCTGTTGTTGTCATTTGTCCTGTATTTATAGTTCGTAGGTACATGAGCAGGTATTGTCAAAGTTGATGCCTGTGTATGTGAACCGAGGGTGGTTTACTAATCGATTTGTGTAGCTGACTGGGGTAGGTAAGAATCCGTGATTTTAGTCGTTTGACCTTCTTTGTGGGTTTGTTGTTTTGGTGTGTTAATTGTATTGTGTTTATTTGTTGTTGTCTGTGCGTCTGTTGTACCTGTGTGATTACTTTGTTTCTTGTAAACAAGTTTTAAAGGCTCGAATATTGTGTCAGAAATTGTGTTTATCTGTTCGTTTATTATTCTGCCGTCGAATGTTTTCTATCTGTAGATTTCCATGTTTTCGAATACGTTGAGACTTCGGCCTTTCGCTTGTATGTGAAGAACCCTATCTGTGTTATTGATGTTTGCTGGGGAACATTCATTGTCTACCATGTGATTCGCGAAGTTAGACTCGGGTATAATGTTTGGATTCCGTATTATTTTAATGTAATCTCTAACATGTTCTCTGAACCTCGTTCTTATTTGCCATCCTGTTTGTCTTATGTAACTATGCTGGCATCCGCAGGTAAGCTTGTATACGCCGTGTCTGCCAAAGCGATCCTCTGAATTAGTGTTAGTTGTTAGTTTTCGCTCTAGATTGTTCGATGTTTTGAATGCTGTGTTAATGTTGTATTTTTTAAAGAAGTTTGCCAATTTATATGTTGCGCCATAGTCGTTCAGCTATTATTTTCCTTTTCATAATTTTTTTTTTTTTTTCTCCATTGGTCCTTCTGAGCTTATCTATTAGTGCTTTTTTATATCCGCTGTTTGCAGCGATATTATATATGACACCAAGTTCTTTATTATATGCCTCTTGTGTAAGAGGTGTTCTTTCAAGTCTATGTACCAAGTGCCTTAATGCTGCATTTTTCTGCTGTTGGGGGTGATTTGAGGTATTGTGTATTATTGCGTCGGTGACCGTTGGCTTTCTATATATGTCATGGTTAAATCTTTTGGCTTCTTTCTCAGTATTTATCGTAAGGTCTAGATAGTTGATTCCTCCATCTTTTTCGGTTTCCATTGTAAATTTTATATTTTCGTGCTGCTTGTTGAGGTAATCCAGTACAAAATCTTCGTCATTAGTAGTTAAACGCATATTATGTTATGCACGTATCTAGCATAAAATGACACGCCTAATTTGGACTTCATCTCCTGTATGTATTTTTCTTCCAGATTTTGCATGAACAATTCCATAAGAATTGCTGATGTGGGGCTTCCCATTCCAAGACCGTTTGTTTGTCTATATATTTTATTGTTGAATTGAAAATAGTTTTCACGTAAAGTGGTTCTTAGCGTATTTGTGATTTGCATACTCTTCACTTTGTTTTTTGTATTATGAACTATTTTTGAGCTAACTATATCCAAAGTATCCGATAGTGGTATAGATGGGTATAAATCTTTTATGTCAAAAGATACCAATTTTCTGTTCGTTGTTAGCTCTACGGTCTCAAGTCTCTCTATTAGTTCTGTTGTGTTAGCTATTGCATATTCGTTCCTTAGCTCCAGAGTATCTTTCAATATCATTTTTAAATATTTGGACAGTTTGTAACATGGATCCGATTTAAAATTAATGATGGGCCTCATTGACGTGTCCGGCTTGTGGATTTTTGATAGCGCAATCATATAGTAATATGAATACCATCAGTATACGACAGCAATTGTAAACTCTAATCATAGATAGTCCAACATGGTTTAGTTCTTCCACTAGAACTATCTTTTCAAAATAAGACTAGAGGAATAACATGAAAAAAGTTGGCTTTTCTAAAGCATCGTTTGGTTTCGAATGGCTCGGAAAGGTCTTTCACTTGCTCAAAATCATTCGGCGAAGCCTTACCAACTTTGCAGGGCTCATAAATTCAGACATAGCAGCATAAAAGCAATTTCTTATCGCGCTGTAAAACGCTACCTTGGAATTGCCAAAGAGATGACGATTGTCGATTATCTTATCGTGAGTCTTCACCAGAAGATAGTAGACTTATCAGAACCGAAACTGCACTGATAAAACCAAATCAGTCTTGGGCGCATTACACTATATATATCCTAATACGTGATACGGCTGATTCCGCGGTGATTGCCGCAGTTTTCAGGATTGCATTCCTTATGGATTGAGCAGAGAATATTAAAGTTCTACCTACCTAAAACTCCGTGTTTGAACAGCTCTACAGATAGTTCATTAGCCGGCGCCTTGTTATTCTCTAGTGTGTATTTTTTTCCATTCTCACTTCATCACAGTCAGGTTCAAGACGGAGAGTTTTCTCCTCATTTTCTCTGTGATCATCCACGTTCTTCGTACACAGATTTGCTGCAAGAGCAAAAATTGTGAAGTTTTCCGATACAAATTTTTTTTAAATATGTTAAACCTCTAGCGGCCGCTAATATGCTATTTTTCACGAACTCTCCAAAGTGGCATATTGCACATTTTGAGGCTGAAATTTTCCCTTTTTATTTTCTCTGAGACCATCCCTAGTGAAATTGCAGGTGCTATTTTATGTCACTTATTGTACACGTCCAGCTATATGCTGCAGAAACATGTTCCATGACTATGTTAGATGAATTTTCGAGAGCAAAGTTCTTCGAAAAATGTATGAACGTCTACGCGTCAGCTATTGCGAGTACCGAAGAAGATTTAATGATGAGATGTACGAGCTTGATGCAGGTACTAACACAGTCAAGCGAATTTAAACACAGCGGCTACGCTGGCTAGGTTATGTAATGCGAATGAAAGATAATATTCCGGCAAATTAAAGATTAATTTATCGGAAAGCGCCAATGGAAGCGAAGGAAGAGGGAGGGCGCAACTCTGTTGAAAGGAGTAGGCGGAAAACGATTAAAATTTCCCTTGGTGTGACCAATTGGCGCCAGTAAGCCCAAAGAGGTAGCGAATTGCTTGCCTTGTTGGACGGACATAACCACTTAAACGGTTAACCGGAAATTAAGTAATCAAGTAAGTGATCGTTAAGGTGATAATGATACGAACTGAGAAAAGCGAAGCCATAGCTTCAGTCAATGGCACCGGACACTCATCTTAATGAGGACTCGAACGACAGCGTATGTTTTTTAATTGCCTAAATCAAAAAATCTACACCTTCAAATGCAGAAGACAACGAAGCGACCGCAGATAATGGCTGCAGTTGGACAATCTATGCTCGCTCGCTGGTGGTTAGCATGAAAAAGCTGGACTCGTGTCCTGTGTTAAGATCACGGTTCGAAACCCATTTTAACTTAAACGATATGTAATAAACTGTCAATCCTCGAGTAACCATTTTTGATAGTATACTTTTAGGCGTAGTTCAGCAAGTTTTTGCAAAGCTTCTCGTTACTGGGTTAGTACAAGGAACTTTTACTAAATTTTATGTTTTTGATGTTTCTGCCCCAGAAACTGAGTTTCTTCATGTGCACATTACTCTTTAAGGTGTAATATAATTATGGTTTGGATATTTAATGTTTCTAGAAACAACAAAAGTATTTTTGCCCGTTTGGTGAATAGAGAATGAAATTAGGGAAAGAGAAAGACAAAAAATTGAAAGGAATAAGAAAGAAAGTTGGACATTTGAATGACAGTTAAGAAAATAAGTAAAACGATTGGATGTCGAGTAGGTCATCGAAGGTGAACGGATGGTAGACAGGGCAGAGTAGCAAACTGATAGAAAAAGACGCACACATACCTAAACTTACATAAGTATAAAAAAAAGAAAACAAAGAAAAACTGACCAAAAACAGCGAAAAAGGGGGGAAAAATATAATAAAAATAACAAACTGTATGACATATAACAAAAAATTTACGTAGGAAAAGTGAAGGCACGATGTTGGACAAATTGGACAGTTGAATAAAAAAGAGCTGAAAGAAAAAAATGAAGTAAAGATGACAGATAGATAATGGCTGATGTTGGTGGTATGATTGTGGTCACTTATGAACCGTTGCCAAGCATGATGAGTTACGCTGTACAAAAATGGTAGGCGAGTAGCACAAACGAAACCCTGATTATTATAATTTTTTCCACAAGACTAAATATAAAAAAAAACAACAACAACAGGCGCCATAACAAAATCAAATTGGTTGAGACAAAAAAAAATAAAGGCATAAACAAAAAAATCTATACATAAAAAGGAAAGATTGTGGCAAATAGTGACAGCATGCAAGCAACTGTGACAGGCAAAAGTTTGTAAGCAACAGAAATATCTTGCTGCGATAGACATTAAAATACATTAATGATTAAATGATTACATTGAAAAGTGACAGATTTGTGCTTTTCTTTCTTTTTTACCGCAGCTGCGTGTGCTTTATTTTGTTATGAATAGCCCGAAAAGAAACAAAAAGTGTCCTACCTAATCCGCAGCCAAGTATTTGCACAAACAAATTCATAATAATTTAATGATAAGTGTGCTTTAGAGTTGTTGTAATAATTTCTGAAGCTGATTATGGCTGATTGTTTGTTGTTGTATGTTTGTCTAACGTTTCGCTTCTTTTCTTTGTTGCGTTTGTGCTGCGTAAGCTGTCAATTTCTTCATGTATCGTCTAATTTGGCTTCTTTTTATGTTAATAGTTTTGTTTGTATGGTTTGGCTCCTTAAAGTAGACTATGGGAAATTATACAACTGTGCTCTACACATACTTGCAGCACCAACGAGAATGCTCTTATAAGCATTTTCATATAAGTGTGTGTGTGTATGTGTTACTATTGTGTGCTCAAAAATATAAAAAAAACCTGAGCATGAGTGTGTTAAGTACTTTGTGGCTTTCAAGTTTTTGCGGCGGCAACAAAGCAATTACTATTGTTTTCAAATTTTCAAACACATGACCTGAAGCTATGTAAAGCATTAACTGCTCACACTACTCCAAAAAGCTATTGGGATAAAGACTTTAAATTATGATGTGTTTGAAAAGACTTCGAAGATATAAAATATTTGAATTAAGTTCTTATTTTCGAAGATAAGTAGCGTTTATTTGTGAAACGTCCTCATTCGGGATCCTTGGTTTTAAGCTTTTTTATTTTCGACGTTTTCCGATAAAATGAATTGCTTTTTTGTCCTACATAAGCGCGGGGAATCCAAACAACGAAGCATAAATATTATGGGCCGTTTTTTAAGGATCAATCGATGAGGAGGAATTCCTGATGTCTCAAAGGAGTTAAGAAACTCAACCGGATATGCACAGCTTGGAACTCTTCCATGATTGTGCTAATATAGTGATAAGTTATCTCGGTCCTAGCATGAATACCTTCAGAGTTATGCAGCACCAATAATTCCATGTCATCTTGGAAGTTATCAGTACTGTTAAGCTTCAAAATGGGCCAAACGCTCGAGATAATGTCGCAATGTGAATTCTTTATTAGTTGGTTTTATGACCATTTCAAATAATGGTAATAATAATATCTATGTCGTTGAAATTGTAACCATTTAAAATTTTACGTTGTGATCATTTCTTGTAGCGAGGGACTTGCAGATCATAAACGAACAACTAGTATTTTTGATTATGTTCCATTGAGTGTCGAATATTAGCATCATTTGCCACGTCCGCTTTATAAACAAAGTCACCAGCAATTTCGTCTGTGGTAGTGTGAAGTACGAGAGAGAAAAAAACTGGAGATAATAAGGAAATATTAGTTAAATCCACAGCAAAATTCATCTATAGACGACCATAGATAAGATAAGAACTCCAAACAGCAGCTATAGTTCTGGCGATTATTTCTTCAGGAAAACTCCACAGGACGGTGTTCGTGGCATTCGACTTGTCAAAATCTCTTGGCACAGTCAACAACGGCACCCTACTTCAAGACAAAGAATAGCCGTTCCTTCCCCCTTGTCAAAAAAGATGGACCGCAAATTATCTGAATATTCGTCAAGCTTCGGTCAAATTTAGGAACAAAACCTAAAAACCTAGAAGAATTAAACAGGAGGTACCACAATGCGGTTTCCTATCCTCACTTCCGTTTAATTTCTACATATCAAAGCTCCCTTCCGCACCAGAAGGAGATACCCCCAGTGGGTTAGGGGGTTAGAATGTACCCGCGGTAGGTATGCCTGTCGTAAGAGGCGACTAAAATATTACTTCGACAACCTGTTCACAAGTTTCGATCTACTAAATGATCTGAAAGAGAGAAACATTGAGGCCACTGGAACGATTAGAGCGAATGGAATTGATAAGAGCTGCACTTTAACCAATATTGATGTCATGAGAAAGACGGAAAGGGGATCTAACGAGTATGCCATCGACCAAATCTAAGGAATATCACTAACAAGATGGAACGACAATAGCATACTGACGATCGCAACAAATTTTGATTCCGTTCATCCGGTAAAATATGTCAGGAGATTTTCTAGAGCCAAAAAGAAGAACATCTTAGTAGCTCATCCGAAAGTTTTACATAACTATAATCAACACATTGGAGGCATAGACAGAGCCAACCAAAACATTTCACTGTATAGATATGGACTGAGAGGCAAGAAGTGGTACTTTCGCCTGCTTTGCCATCTTATTGACATAAGTGAGCAAAACGCCTGGCAGTTTTGCAACTTATACGAAGACAATATAGACCATTTAGTGTTTCGGCGAAGATTGCCTTGCTTTATTTTGGAGTCAAAAAAAAGAATAATTGTACAGCGTGGTCGAGCAAGTCAGGGAGTTTTGATTGATAGCCGGTATGATGGTAAGGATCATTTTATAAGCAGCTTACCTTTGCTGCAAACAGGTAAAAATCAGCAAATGGTTTGCTGAAAATGTTTCAAAAAAGCAACAACGAAATGCATCAAATACAATGTTCCTTTACATGTGGATTGTTTTATCAATTACCACCAATTATAATTATTTACTTCCTTTTTCCATTCTATACATATATCTATGAATAAATGAACAATTAATTTCGTACAACATGTGAATTTTAACAAAAAAAAAATGCATTTATACCACTATTTTTTTTTTTTTAAATAAACACTAAATAAATTAATGGATTTTCTAAACCAAATTGTGTAGAAAAACTGTTGCTACAAATTATTGTGGTATCATCCCAAAGAGCTTCCAGAAGGATGGGCCCTGTGACCCAAGGGTGGGGACAAAAACATAATAAACATGATTTCCACTTTATTTGAAGGATATTTAAACAGAATTATACCATACAATTCGAAAAATTAAAAAAAAAATTAGTCGGGTTTATCTGGATTAATACCTTGAATTTGATACCCATATCGTACAAACACAATCTAAAGTCACCCCTGGTCCACCCTTATGGCGATATCACGAAAAGGCGTCATCCTATAGAACTAAGGCCCACTCCCTTTTAAAATACTCATTAACACCTTTCATTTTATACCCATATCGTACAAACATATTGCAGAGTCACCCCTGGTCCACCTTTATGGCGATATCCCGAAATGGCGTCCACCTGTAGAACTATGACCCACTCCCTTTTAAAATACTCTTTAATACCTTCAATTTAATACCCATGCCATACAAACACATTCCAGGATTACCCTAGGTTCATTTTCCTAAATGAGCTGAGTATGTAATGTTCGGTTACGCCCGAACTTAGCCTTCCTTACTTGTTTTATTTGCGCAAATCCTCATCACAATGGTTGTTATTGTTCTTCGCTTTCCGCAGCTAAATAAACTTTATTAAATTAAGTACATATGGATACATATATATATATATATATTAGAGCGGGTCAACATTTTCTCTCTATTCTAATTAATTGAAAACCTCCACGAACGGAAAGCAAAAAAGATTTTAAAAAATAATAACATAACATTACTTTTATTTTGAAAAATACGTTAAAATACGGTACCCCGTCTTATATGTTGGATTTCTTCGTATCTTGGTTATCGTACGCAAAAAGTAATCTTTAAAAATACACTTTCTGGGGTCATCAATGTTTCTTCTGGTGTTCCTCAGGGCAGCCAACTTGGTCCGATTCTGTTCTTGTTGTTCATAAACGATATATCTGGTACAATTAAATACTCAAAAATCTTGATGTACGCAGACGATGTAAAACTTTTCAAATCATGTGCCTCGGTTGAGGAACATTCCTTGCTTCAAATGGATTTAAATCACTTGGTTACCTGGTGCAATGTAAATTATATGCCGCTCAATCTCAAAAAATGTAAATTCATGTGTTTTTCTCGGAGAGTTTCGCCACCAGCTTCATATACAATTAACAACTATAGTCTAGAAACTGTAAATAATTTTATTGACTTGGGAGTCATGATGGATTCCAAACTTAGTTTCAATCTTCATATTAATGCTACAGTGAATAAAGGCAAAGGTGTTTTTGCATTTGTTAAACGGTGGTCAAAAGAATTTAACGACCCTTACATAACTAAAGCACTTTTTACAACATTAGTTAGGCCAATATTAGAATACGGCTCGATAATTTGGAATCCGCGTTATCAAGTCCATGCAGACAGTCTCGAATCAATACAAAAACAATTTTTACTATTTGCCTTAAGAAATTTCCAATGGGACTCTTTAACTAATCTTCCACCTTATACTAATCGATTAAAGCTTATCAATATTCCAACTCTTGCTAGTCGAAGGGAAATGCTTGGTGTGATATTTATGACAAAACTTTTAAATGGATCAATTTCGAGCCCATTCCTTCTGAATGAAGTGAACTTTTGCGTTCCCTCTCGGACATCGAGACACTTCAAACCTCTTCTACTGAAACAATGTAGAACGAATTTCGAACAAAATGAACCTTTTTGGCGTTTATGCCAAGATTATAACTCTCACTCAAACACATTTGATAGCTCGGACTCCCTTTTTTCTATAAAAAAGATTGTTCTCACCTCTCTAAATTAATGTATAATACGTTTGCTTCTGTTCTCTTTAAGTATTACGCTTAGCTGATGAAATTTCTTCTGTAGCTGAGCAGTCTCAGATCGTGACGCTTGACAAACCGCTTCCCATCAAAGACTCGGCAATATAAAAAAAAAAAAAAAAAAGTTATTATATATATATATAAATCGATCGCGTGAACAGGATTAGCCTGGTTTCATTGGGCCACTTGAGGGCAGCGCGCTGCCACAACGTCCATTAAAAAAAAAAAAAAAAAAAAAAATGGTCAATTCTAAGTAAAAAAATAATTTTTAAATAAATTATATTAAAATTATAAAAATTGTGTTTTTTTGCTTATTACTTGAAAATAAATGCTTTTTTTAAATTTGTTTCTACTAAAACAAATTCGAACACAGAAACACTGTTTGAATGAAAGTTGTTTTAAATGTTCTGATCTTATTTTAGCTGCAAGGAAAAGAATTTGTCCATAAGAAATTTGTTAAAAATGATAATATAATAGTTAGAAGTTCATTTTAGGCTAATTTCTCATAATTTAAGCCTGAAATCTCTACTAAAATTCAAATCGCTATAGCTATTAATACAGATTCTAAAATGTACGTAAAATACCTTTAAAGTAAGCTCAATAGATATTTTTTCTATAATTCTATCAGAAGCTATGAAGATTTTTTGGCCAAACCTTACATTCATATGGCAAAATATCAATTTTGCAAAAGTGGGGGACTCGAAATCAGACTTAGAGCTATGGTGTCTTCAGCAATTTTTCTTAGAATCATCTGTAGATTACGTTTTTGCAATACTCCTCATGAAAAAAGAAATCCGTCCATACAATTTGACCCGCTCTAATATATATATATGCACTAAGCTGGGTCGATTTATTAACCTATATCGCGCCATCGATTTTTCGATAGGTTTTGGGCTCAGGAAAAAAAGTTCCACTAAGCATACCCAAGAAAATAATTTTCGAGCCTGCAAAATTTGAGTTTTTGACTTTTTTTCTTTGATTTTTAAGGATTTTTCATAACCTACTTAAAAAATTTTCATTTGATTTTAAAATTTTCATGTATAGCCTGTCCGACTCAAAATTGTCCGCTCAAAACTTTGGCGATAACAGTTTTTTGAAAAAAAAAAATACTTTTTGGGTTTTGAGGAGAGTTTTGGTGAAAAATTCATTTTTTTGCCATTTTTTTTTAAGTGTTTCTTCAGAAACGTGCAAAAATGTTGCCGCTGGAAACGAATTTGTCTCATATTTCCTATCCCACTTAAAATTATGATAAAAACGGCATTAACAGTTAAAAAAAAAAGGACGTGTGGCACTCGGGGACTGCGCGGTAAAGCTATTGCATATTATCAACTTATGCAATTATAATATTTATGCAACATTTTGTTTTCTTTGATATTTATTCAAGTTTTGTCTTTGATATTAATTCAAGGTAACCTTTTTAAGCGTGGTGACCGATAATAAAACAAATTTTTTACTTTTATTGAATAAATGAGAAGTTAATATTCAGCTTTCACTTTAACTTTAACTTTAACTTTATTTTTAACTTTAACTTTAACTTTCACTTTAACTTTAACATTCACTTTAACTTTAACTTTAACTTTAACTTTATTTTTAACTTAACTTTAACTTTAACTTTAAAACTCATTTTAACTTTAACTTTAACTATAATTTTAACTTTAACTTTAACTTTAACTTTAACTTTAACTTTAACTCTAACTTTAACTTTAACTTTCGCTTTAACTTTAACATCCACTTTAACTTTAACTTTATGATCCGGGGTGGGCGTGAGCTTAGCACCTGCTAACAAGCCAACCTAATATAAACGCACGCAAGTCATTTTCTGTCAAAAATGTCTCATGCACATACAACTTGTATGAGAGCAACTTAAATTGACTTTGCTGCGTGGAAACCCAACTCGATTTCCAATTTTTGTTCTGCGTGACATTTAGATTTGATGTTTGCACACATGCTTTACATTGTCACAACGCATGCTTATTTGGGTTAGAGCAATAAACGAGGGTTGTTTGCGTGCGCTAAAAAAACGCAGTGCGGTTTTATTAGGTTGGCTTGTAAGCGACCATATATGTATACCATAAGCGATAGCACAATGGCTACTTCGTGAAAATCAACGACAGCTCTTTTAGTCTGATTTCGATGGTCGTACGTTGAGAAAGTGTCGCACGCGCGCTTAAAACAGAGTACCAAAGAGTGCGTGTGACATATGTTCACCGTTCAAGCATTGAAATCAAACTAAATAAATAATTTATTTTGCTTTCGTGCTCGCTACGCGTTCGTGTTTACTAACACATTCTCAATTTGGTAACCGTGTAAATGTAGTGGTGCCCACCGCTGTTTATGAAAGAGATCCAATTTTATGTATTTGGCCTGTTGCTAACACCGAACCTTTACTAACCTTTTCGGATCTTTTTTGACAAATATCCGTTACGGTTTTTTTTGATTTAGTCGCCAAGCCCGCGATAAAATCTATGCAATAGCTTAAAATTGCTGCGACGCTTCCAGTTTCCGTTGCTCCTAGCGAACGCTCTTTCTCTTCCCATCGAAGGTTAAAAACTTATCTAAAGGCTCCATTACTGATACTTAGCATAGACTTGACTTGGCTTGCGAACTGTCACTTACAGTTCTGTTAAATGAACATTGCATGTTACTGATTACTCAAAACTTAACTTGACTTAGAAGTCTGTTGAATTTTGATTTTCTATGTAAGTTCTAAGTGACGTTTACATTTTGAGATGCCATTTGTTTGTTTCCATTTCATTTGGACATTTTGTCATACAAATTGACATTTATTTAAAAATAAATTTCAACGCTGATTATGATGTCAGATTTTATGCGCCAAGTGGAGTATAATCGTGGCTAAGTTGCTAAGTTTACGCCAAGTCAAGTCAAGTCTATGCTAAGTATCAGTAATGGGGGCTTAAGAAATACAATGGGCCAGAAGAGAATGAATTGGCTGGCTCTACTCAACATCCACTCTACTATTGAAGAAACTCATGACGAAATCCTAAACAAAGTGGCAAAACAAATAAGAAAAATAAATATTGCTTTCTAGAAAGAAAGAAAAATTTCAAATAAATAAAAGTATCAATATGTAATATGTAAAAATATATATATATATATGTGTATATTTACAGCTAATTATTATTTACTGACAATTTGGCGTTTCTTCTAGATTCCAGGAACGTGAACAATAAAAACGCTTCCTCATTTGAATTAAACCAATATACCGAACCCGTCACTTACTCCCAGAGTGGCGACGTCTCCCCCTATGCATTTCAGAATTCTTCAGTTAAACTATAATGGACTAACTGGGAAGATCACGGAGATAGTCGATGAAGCTGCACAACATCCGCATTGCTGCGATTCAAGAGACTAAACTCACAGCAAGATCTGCACAGCAAACCTGTTCTGGGTATAATGTCCACAGAAAAGATCGCATGAGCGGAAATGAAGGCGGCCTCGCGTTTATCATATACCACTCTGTGAAATATCATATATTTGATCCTGTCATCGACCGCAGGGACAATGTCTTAGAACGTCAAGGCCTATCTGTCCGGTCAGGCGATGCAAACCTAGAAATCATCAACATCTACATCCCTCCTGCCACCTGTTGCCCCAGTGGATACCGCCCTAACATTAGCGCCTTACTCACTGGCAACAATCGCATTATGTTAGGCGACTTCAATGCCCATCACGATCTATGGCATTCAAACTTGCGGGCGGACAGTAGGGGTGAGATGTTGGCGGATCAAATAGAAGAAACGACGTTCTGCACAATAAACGGAGACGCCCCCACACGTATGGTTGGAAGCTGTCACAGTTCGCTGGATATATCAATCGTGAGCGCAGAACTCGTAAACTGCATCAACTGGCATCCGATGGTAACATTGGAATCCGACCACCTGCCTATACTTATTTCGTTCGAGCGTACCGCCGACTTCATCGTCACAGAAAAACGCACTTTCATAAATTTTAAAAAAGGAAAGTGGGACGAATACAAATCTTTTACAGACAACCTCTTTGCTGCCCTCCCTATCCCGACTGATGCCCGTCAAGGGGAGCGTGTTTTCCGCAGGTCATTGAATCCGCCTCGGCACGTTTCATTCCCGCCGAGAGAATTCCCGAAATTCGGCCCCACTTCCCGGCAGAGGCCGCAAATTTAGCGAAAGAACGTGACCTTATAAGATAGCTCGATCCAGGCGACCCCCAAATAAGGAATATAAACCAACGCGCAGATTGCTTATGGATGAACACAAGAGGGCGAAATGGGAGGAGCACCTAAGAGGTTGTAACCTCTCTGCCGGTGTGGGCAGACTTTGGTCCACCGTAAAATCCCTATCGAATCCGTCTAAGCACAATGACAAAGTTTCCATCGCCTTTGGCGATAAATTGCTGTCGGATTCGAAAAAATGCGGGAGCGCTTTCTGCCGTCAATATGTAATGCATTCTACGGTCGACAAAGATAGACGGAGGGCCAACAGACACGCACATAAATATAAATTCAGCGCGTCACCAATTACCATAACCACCAGAGAGGTTGAAGATGCCATTGGTCACGGCATTGCTGACGGCATAGCCATGCCGATGCTTAAAAGCCTAGGGAAAGAGGGTTTCAAATACTAAGCACATGTCTTCAACCTGTCTCTTTCCACCTTTGTTATACCCAAAAAATGGAAAATGGCCAAAGTGGTCCCGCTACTAAAGCCTGGGAAACCAACTAACATAGGAGAGTCGTATCGTCCGATATCTCTCCTATCGCCAGTAGCAAAGACGCTTGAAGCCATTTTGCTCCCCTACTTCCAAGCAAATTTACAGCTAGCCTGTCATCAGCAAGGCTTCAGAAAACTCCATAGCACCACCACCACGCTAAATGCCGTCAGCAACCAGATAAATTGCGGTTTAAATCAAAACCCCCACCACAGAACAGTACTCGTAGCGCTAGACCTATCAAACGCTTTTGATAAGGTAAACCGTGGCTCGTTACTGCAAGACCTGGAAGGGTCTACCCTTCCCCCATGTCTTAAAAGGTGGACTTCAAATTATCTGGTTGGTCGGCAGACATCGGTGCAATTTAGAAACGAAACATCAAAACCATGAAGAATTAAAAAATGGGTGCCACAGGGTGGTGTCTTATCCCCAATTTTGTTTAATTTCTACATATCTAAGCTACCTTCACCACAAGAAGGAGTCACTATCGTTTCCTACGCCGATGACTGCACAATAATGGCCACAGGCCCAGGCCCACAGATCGACGAGCTCTGCAACAGAATAAACGGCTACCTCCCTGATCCTCCGCGAGCTTATTTACAACATGGACGTTGCAAATGTCGACCATTTTGAACATCCACGTGGGATCCCAGACGGATTCCGAAAACTATCCAGAAATTATGCCAGAAAGGTCTTCAAATGATCCCCTAATAGTCCCGAAATGGCCGTAACGGGATCCCGACAACTATCCGGAAATGATGCCGAAAGGGTCCGCAAATGACCCCGTATTAGTCGAGAAAAAGTCCCGAAATGACCTCGTCGGCATCCCGGACGGATCCCGAAAATTATCCAGAAATGATGCCGGAAAGGTTCCCAAATGATCCCCTAATAGTCCAGAAATTACCCTGATGGGATCCCGGACGTATCCCGAAAACCATCCAGAAATGATGCCGAAAGGGTTCCCAAATGATCCCGTAGTAGTCGCGAAAAGTCCCGAAATGACCCCGACGGGATCCCGGACGGATCCCGAAAACCATCCAGAAATGATGCCGGAAGAGCCCCAAAATGATCCCGAAAAAGTCCCCAAATGACCCCGGCGATATCCCGGACGGATCCCGAAAACCATCCAGAAATGATGCCGGAAGAGCCCCCAAATGATCCCGAAAAAGTCCCCAAATGACCCGACGAGATCCTGGACGGATCCCGAAAACCATCCAGAAATGATGCCGGAAGAGCCCCCAAATGATCCCGAAAAAGTCCCCAAATGACCCCGATGAGATCCCGGACGGATCCCGAAAACCATCCAGAAATGATGCCGCAAGAGCCCCCAAATGATCCCGAAAAAGTCCCCAAATGACCCGACGAGATCCTGGACGGATCCCGAAAACCATCCAGAAATGATGCCGGAAGAGCCCACAAATGATCCCGAAAAAGTCCCCAAATGACCCCGACGAGATCCCGGACGGAAGGGTCTCGATATGACCCTTACGGGATTACAAATAAGGTGAAGCTAATTATAAAACCATGTTAATAAGGCAGCAGGCGCATTGGAGCGAATGAAAAGTTACATAGAAACATACAGGTAAAGCTAATAAAAGCGTGCTAATAAAAACAATTGATGGAGGGCGGATGGCGGGAGTAGAGGAGAGGACCACTGATCGTTCCTCCAAAATTGTCTAGATCTCGTTCTGTATGTACCAGATATCAAAAACTATTGATTTAGGAGAAAATTTATATTGAGTTATAACAATTTATAGATTTTACACCAGAGGGGGAGATAAAGGGGGCGGGCGGAGGGTGTCACTGCTTACTTTGTAAGCCCTCGACTTATTTGACCCCTTGAGTCTGTGATATTGGTGAAGGCCAGTATACGTAAAGTTATAATGTGTAAAAATTATTGAAAAATAATTTCTCGAAGGGTTCGTGGGACCCCCACCCCTCTCTCCATGTTCGAAAAAAAATTCGCTAGTAGACTGCTGTCTGTGTCCCAAATTTCTTCAAAATCCGTGTAGCCATTCTGGCGTGATTCAGTCGCAAAAACGAAAAAATATAATAATTAAATTATAACTGTTCCTAGGGGGCGGAGATCACGCCCCTTTTGAAAAATATATAGCTAGTAGATCCTTCTACACTATTGGCTATATGTGTGCAAAATTTCATCCAAATCGGTCCAGCCGTTCTTGCGTGATTGAGTCACAAAGACAAACGTCTGGACAAACATCCAAACATCCAAACATCTTAACATCAAAACTTTCCAATTTATAATATACTAGCCTTTACCCGCGGCCCCGTCCGCAAGGAAAATTTTAAATATATGGGCTATTCGCGTTAGCCTGCTTATATCTGTTTAAAATTTTAAATGAGCTGATAACCTAATAGGATCCCAAATGATCCCGAAATTATCCAGAAAAAGCTACGAAATGCCCCAACGCTATCGCGGACGGATCCCGAAAACCATCCAGAAATTCCTCGAAAGGGTCTCCAAAAGTTCCCCGAATAGTCCCAAAAAAATCCGAAATGAGAGCGACACGATTCTAGACGTTTCCAGAGAACCACACAGAAATGATACCTGAAGGTGTTCCAAAATGATCCCGAAAAGTTTCCGAAATGACCCTGACGGGCTCCCGGGCGGATCTCAAAAACCATCCAGAAAATATCCAGGAAAGGTCCCTAAATTATCCCGACTAACTCCAGAAAAAGTTCCGAAATGGCTCCGAGGGGATCAACGATGGATCGCGAAACCCATACAGAAATGATTCCGGAAGGATTCCAAAATGATCCCGAAATAGTCTGGAATTGACCCAGATGGGATCCCGCACAGATCCAGAAATGATCCCGGAAGGGTGCAAAAACTATCCCGGAAAAGTAACAAAAAATCCCGAAATGGCTCCTACGGCATCCCGGACGGATCCATAAATGATCTCGGAAGGGTCCCCAAATGATCCCAAAATGGTCCCGAAATGACCCTGATGGATCCGGCAAACCATCAAGAAATTATGCCGAAAGGGTCCCAAAATGATCCCGAAATAATACAGAAACAGTCACGAAACGACCCCTAGAGGATCCCCAAATGATCCCGAAATAATACAGAAAAAGTCACGAAACGACCCCTAGAGGATCCCCAAATGATCCCGAAAACCATCCAGAAATGATGCCGGAAGGAATCCCAAATGATTCCGTAAAAGTCCCGCATTGATTCCGACGGGATCCCGAACGGATACCGAAAATCATCCAGAAGTGATGCCGGAAAGGTCCTCAAATGATCACCTAATAGACCCGAAATGACCCTTAAGGGGTCATGGACGGATCCCATAAACCATCCAGAAATGATCCCGATATAGTCCCGAAGAAGTTCCGAAATGACCCTGACGGGATCTCGAACGCACCCCTAAATGACCCTGACGGGATCCCGGGCAGATCCCGAAATCCATCCAGAAATGATCTTGGGAGGGACCCCAAATGATCCCGAAAAAGTCCCGCAATGATTCCGAGGGGATCCTGATCGGATACCGAAAACCATCCAGAAGTGATGCCGGAAAGGTCCTCAAATGATCACCTAATACCAAAATGACCCTGACGGCATCCCGGACTGATCCCAAAATCCATCCAGAAATGATCTTGGGAAGGTCCCAAAATTATCCCGAAATAGTCTCGGAAAAGTTCAGAAATTACCCTGACGGGTTCCCGGACGAATCCTGCAAGCCATCTCTAAATGATCCCGAAAAAGTCCCGAAATGACCCTGACTGGACCCCGAAAGGATCCCGAAAACTATCCAGAAATGATGCCGGAAATGTCCTCAAATGATCACCTAATAGTTCCGAAAAGACCCTGACGGGATCCCGAACGGATCCCGACAACTATCTAGAAATGATGCCGAAAGGGCCCGCAAATGATCCCGTATTAGTCGAGAAAAATTCCCGAAATGAACCCGACGGGATGCCGGACGAATCCCAAAAACCATCCAGAAATGATGCCGGAAGGGACACCAAATGATCCCGAAAAAGTCCCGCAATAATTCCGACGGGATCCTGAGCAGATACCGAAAACCATCCAGAAGTGATGCCGAAAAGGTCCTCAAATGATCACCTAATAGTCCCAAAATGACCCTGACGGCATCCCGGACAAATCCCGAAATCCATCCAGAAGTGATCTTGGGAGGGTCCCAAAATTATCCCGAAATAGTCTGGGAAAAGTCCAGAAATTACCCTGACGGATCCCGGACGAATCCTGAAAACCAATCTTAAATGATGTCGAAAAAGTCCCGAAATGACCCTGATGGGACCCGGAAAGGATCCCGAAAACTAACCAGAAATGATGCCGGAAAGGTCCTCAAATGATCTCCCAATATTTCCGAAAAGACCCCACGGGATCCCGAATGGATCCCGACAACTATCCAGAAATGATACCGAAAGGGCCCGCAAATGATCCCGTATTAGTCGAGAAAAAGTCCCGAAATGACCCCGACGGGATGCCGGACGAATCCCAAAAACCATCCAGAAATGATGTCGGAAGGGACCCCAATGATCCCGAAAAAGTCCCGCAATTATTCCGACGGGAATCTGAACGGATACCGAAAACCATCCAGAAGTGATGCCGGAACGGTCCTCAAATGCTCCCCTAATAGTCCCAAAATGACCCTGAGGGCATCCCGGACAAATCCCGAAATCCATCCAGAAATGATCTTGGGAAGGTCCCAAAATGATCCCGAAATAGTCTCGGAAAAGTCCAGAAATTACTCTGGCGGGTTCCCGGACGAATCATGAAAGCCATCCTTAAATGATCCCGAAAAAGCCCCGAAATGACCCTGACGGGATCCCGAAAGGATTCCAAAAACTATCCAGAAATGATGCCGGAAAGGTCCTCAAATGATCCCCTAATAGTTCCAAAATGACCGTGACGGGATCCCGAACGGATCCCGACAACTATCCAGAAATTATGCCGAAAGGGTCCGCAAATGATCCCGTATTAGTCGAGAAAAAGTCCCGAAATGACGCCGACGAGATCCCGGACGAATCCCAAAAACCATCCAGAAATGATGCCGGTAGGTATCCCAAATGATCCCGAAATAATCCCGAAATGACCTCGTCGGCATCCCGGACGGATACCGAAAATTATCCAGAAATGATGCCGGAAAGGTCCACAAATGATCCCCTAATAGTCCCTAAATTACCCTGAAGGGATCCCGGACGGATCCCGAAAACCATACAGAAATGATTCCGGAAGGATCCCAAAATGATCCCGAAATAATCCGGAAATGACCCAGATGGGATCCCTCACAGATCCAGAAATGATCCCGGAAGGGTGCAAAAACTATCCCGGAAAAGTAACAAAAAATCCCGAAATGGCTCCTACGGCATCCCGGACGGATCCAGAAATGATCTCGGAAGGGTCCCCAAATGATCCCAAAATGGTCCCGAAATAACCCTGATGGATCCGGCAAACCATCAAGAAATTATGCCGGAAGGGTCCCCAAATGATCCCGAAATAAAACAGAAAAAGTCAGGAACGACCCCTAGAGGATCCCCAAATGATCCCGTATTAGCCCCGAAAAAGTCCCAAAATGACCCTGACGGGATCCCGAAAGGATTCCGAAAACAATACAGAAATGATGCCGGAAAGGTCCTCAAATGATCCCCTAATAGTCCCGAAATGACCGTGAAGGGATCCGGCAACTATCCAGAAATGATGCCGAAAGGGTCCGCAAATGATCCCGTATTAGTCGAAAAAAAGTCCCGAAAGGACCACGACGGGATCCCGGACGAATCACAAAAACCATCCAGAAATGATGCCGGTAGGTATCCCAAATGATCCCGAAATAGTCCCGAAATTACCTCGTCGGCATCCCGGACGGATCCCTAAAATTATCCAGAAATGATGCCGGAAAGGTTCCCAAATGATCCCCTAATAGTCCCGAAATTACCCTAATGGGATCCCGGACGGATCCCGAAAACCATCCAGAAATGATGCCGAAAGGGTTCCCAAATGATCCCGTATTAGTCGCGAAAAAGTACCGAAATGACGCCGACGGGATCCCGGACGGATCCCGAAAACCATCCAGAAATGATGCTGAAAGGGTTCCCAAATGATCCCGTATTAGTCGCGAAAAAGTCCCGAAATGACCCCGACGGGATCCCGGACGGATCCCGAAAACCATCCAGAAATGATGCCGGATGAGCCCCAAAATGATCCCGAAAAACTCCCCAAATGACCCCGACGAGATCCCGGACGGATCCCGAAAACCATCCAGAAATGATGCCGGAAGAGCCCCCAAATGATCCCGAAAAAGTTCCCAAATGACCCCGACGATATCCCGGACGGATCCCGAAAACCATCCAGAAATGATGCCGGAAGAGCCCCCAAATGATCCCGAAAAAGTCCCCATATGACCCCGACGAGATCCCGCACGGATCCCGAAAACCATCCAGAAATGATGCCGGAAGGGTCCCCAAATGATCGCGAAATAGTCCCGAAATGATTCCGGAATAGTCCCGAAAATGTTCCAAAATAACCCCGACGGGATCCCGGACGGATCCCGTAAACTATACGCGGATGGCGGGAGTGGAGGAGAGGACCACTGATCGTTCCTCCAAAATTGTCTAGATTTCGTTCTGTATGTACCAGATACCAAAAACTATTGATTTAGGAGAAAATTTAGATTGAGTTATAACAATTTATGGATTTTACTCCAGAGGGGGAGATAAAGGGGGGCGGGCGGAGGGTGTCACTGCTTACTTTGTAAGCCCTCGACTTATTTGACCCTTTGAGTCTGTGATATTGGTGAAGGCCAGTATACGTAAAGTTATAATGTGTAAAAATTATGAAAAATAATTTCTCGAAGGGGTCGTGGGACCCCCACCCCTCTTTCCATGTTCGAAAAAAATTTCGCTAGTAGACTGCTGTCTGTGTCCCAAATTTCATCAAAATCCATGCAGCCATTCTGGCGTGATTCAGTCGCAAAGACGAAAAAATATAATAATTAAATTATAACTGTTCCTAGGGGGCGGGGACCACGCCCCTTTTGAAAAATATATAGCTAGTAGATCCTTCTAGACTAATGGCTATATGTGTGCAAAATTTCATCCAAATCGGTCCAGCCGTGTTACTGAGTCACAAAGACAAACGTCTGGACAAACATCCAAACATCCAAACATCTTAACATCCAAACTTTCCCATTTATAATATACTAGCCTTTACCCGCGGCCCCGTCCGCAAGGAGAAAATGAAATATGTGGGCTATTCACGTTAGCCTGCTTATAAAGTTATCTGTTTAAAATTTTTTTTCTGTCTAATGCATTTTATTTTTGTAATTGAGTAAAAAAAAGAACTTTATGAGCTGATAACCTGATAGGATCCCAAAATGATAACGAAATTATCCAGAAAAAGCCACGAAATGACCCCGACGCTATCGCGGACGGATCCCGAAAACCATCCAGAAACGCCCCGGAAGTGTTTCCAAAAGTTCCCGAAGTAGTCCCAAAAAAACCCGAAATGACAACGACACGATTCTAGACTTATCCAGATAACCACACAGAAATGATGCCTGAAGGGTACCAAATTGATCCCGAAATAGTCCCGAAAAAGTTCCAAAATTACCCTGACGGGCTCCCGGACGGATCTCAGAAACCATCCAGAAAATATCCAGGAAGGGTCCCTAAATTATCCCGACTAACTCCAGAAAAAGTTCCGAAATGGCTCCGAGGGGATCCACGATGGATCGCGAAAACCATACAGAAATGATTCCGGAAGGATTCCAAAATGATCCCGAAATAGTCCGGAATTGACCCAGATGGGATCCCGCACAGATCCAGAAATGATCCCGGAAGGGTGCAAAAACTATCCCGGAAAAGTAACAAAAAATCCCGAAATGGCTCCTACGGCATCCCGGACGGATCCAGAAATGATCTCGGAAGGGTCCCCAAATGATCCCAAAATGGTCCCGAAATGACCCTGATGGATCCGGCAAACCATCAAGAAATTATGCCGAAAGGGTCCCAAAATGATCCCGAAATAATACAGAAAAAGTCACGAAACGACCCCTAGAGGATCCCCAAATGATCCCGTATTAGCCCCGAAAAGGTCCCGAAATAACCCCGACGGTATCCCGGACAAATCCCGAAAACCATCCAGAAATGATGCCGGAAGGAATCCCAAATGATTCCGTAAAAGTCCCGCATTGATTCCGACGGGATCCTGAACGGATACCGAAAATCATCTAGAAGTGACGCCGGAAAGGTCCTCAAATGATCACCTAATAGTCCCGAAATGACCCTTAAGGGGTCATGGACGGATCCCATAAACCATCCAGAAATGATCCCGATATATTCCCGAAGAAGTCCCGAAATGACCCTGACGGGATCTCGAACGCACGCCTAAATGACCCTGACGGGATCCCGTACAGATCCCGAAATCCATCCAGAAATGATCTTGGGAAGGTCCCAAAATTATCCCGAAATAGTCTCGGAAAAGTTCAGAAATTACCCTGACGGGTTCCCGGACGAATCCTGAAAGCCATCATCTCTAAATGATCCCGAAAAAGTCCCGAAATGACCCTGACTGGACCCCGAAAGAATCCCGAAAACTATCCAGAAATGATGCCGGAAATGTCCTAAAATGATCACCTAATAGTTCCGAAAAGACCGTGACGGGATCCCGAACGGATCCCGACAACTATCTAGAAATGATGCCGAAAGGGCCCGCAAATGATCCCGTATTAGTCGAGAAAAAGTCCCGAAATGAACCCGACGGGATCCCGGACGGATCCCGAAAACCATCCAGAAATGATGCCGGATGAGCCCCAAAATGATCCCGAAAAAGTCCCCAAATGACCCCGACGAGATCCCGGACGGATCCCGAAAACCATCCAGAAATGATGCCGGAAGAGCCCCCAAATGATCCCGAAAAAGTCCCCAAATGACCCCGACGATATCCCGGACGGATCCCGAAAACCATCCAGAAATGATGCCGGAAGAGCCCTCAAATGATCCCGAAAAAGTCCCCATATGACCCCGACGAGATCCCGCACGGATCCCGAAAACCATCCAGAAATGATGCCGGAAGGGTCCCCAAATGATCGCGAAATAGTCCCGAAATGATTCCGGAATAGTCCCGAAAATGTTCCAAAATAACCCCGACGGGATCCCGGACGGATCCCGTAAACTATACAGAAATGATCCCGGAAGGGTCCCAAAATAATCCCGAAATAGGCCCGAAAAAGTCCCGAAATTACCCCGGCGTAATCCCGGACCGATCCCGAAAACCATCCAGAAATGATCCCGGAAGGGTCTCGATATGACCCTTACGGGATTACAAATAAGGTGAAGCTAATTATAAAACCATGTTAATAAGGCAGCAGGCGCATTGGAGCGAATAAAAAGTTAGATAGAAACATACAGGTAAAGCTAATAAAAGCGTGCTAATAAAAACAATTGATGGAGGGCGGATGGCGGGAGTAGAGGAGAGGACCACTGAGCGTTCCTCCAAAATTGTCTAGATCTCGTTCTGTATGTACCAGATACCAAAAACTATTGATTTAGGAGAAAATTTAGATTGAGTTATAACAATTTATGGATTTTACACCAGAGGGGGAGATAAAGGGGGGCGGGCGGAGGGTGTCACTGCTTACTTTGTAAGCCCTCGACTTATTTGACCCTTTGAGTCTGTGATATTGGTGAAGGCCAGTATACGTAAAGTTATAATGTGTAAAAATTATGAAAAATAATTTCTCGAAGGGGTCGTGGGACCCCCACCCCTCTTTCCATGTTCGAAAAAAATTTCGCTAGTAGACTGCTGTCTGTGTCCCAAATTTCATCAAAATCCATGCAGCCATTCTGGCGTGATTCAGTCGCAAAGACGAAAAAATATAATAATTAAATTATAACTGTTCCTAGGGGGCGGGGACCACGCCCCTTTTGAAAAATATATAGCTAGTAGATCCTTCTAGACTAATGGCTATATGTGTGCAAAATTTCATCCAAATCGGTCCAGCCGTGTTACTGAGTCACAAAGACAAACGTCTGGACAAACATCCAAACATCCAAACATCTTAACATCCAAACTTTCCCATTTATAATATACTAGCCTTTACCCGCGGCCCCGTCCGCAAGGAGAAAATGAAATATGTGGGCTATTCACGTTAGCCTGCTTATAAAGTTATCTGTTTAAAATTTTTTTTTCTGTCTAATGCATTTTATTTTTGTAATTGAGTAAAAAAAAGAACTTTATGAGCTGATAACCTGATAGGATCCCAAAATGATAACGAAATTATCCAGAAAAAGCCACGAAATGACCCCGACGCTATCGCGGACGGATCCCGAAAACCATCCAGAAACGCCCCGGAAGTGTTTCCAAAAGTTCCCGAAGTAGTCCCAAAAAAACCCGAAATGACAACGACACGATTCTAGACTTATCCAGATAACCACACAGAAATGATGCCTGAAGGGTACCAAATTGATCCCGAAATAGTCCCGAAAAAGTTCCAAAATTACCCTGACGGGCTCCCGGACGGATCTCAGAAACCATCCAGAAAATATCCAGGAAGGGTCCCTAAATTATCCCGACTAACTCCAGAAAAAGTTCCGAAATGGCTCCGAGGGGATCCACGATGGATCGCGAAAACCATACAGAAATGATTCCGGAAGGATTCCAAAATGATCCCGAAATAGTCCGGAATTGACCCAGATGGGATCCCGCACAGATCCAGAAATGATCCCGGAAGGGTGCAAAAACTATCCCGGAAAAGTAACAAAAAATCCCGAAATGGCTCCTACGGCATCCCGGACGGATCCAGAAATGATCTCGGAAGGGTCCCCAAATGATCCCAAAATGGTCCCGAAATGACCCTGATGGATCCGGCAAACCATCAAGAAATTATGCCGAAAGGGTCCCAAAATGATCCCGAAATAATACAGAAAAAGTCACGAAACGACCCCTAGAGGATCCCCAAATGATCCCGTATTAGCCCCGAAAAGGTCCCGAAATAACCCCGACGGTATCCCGGACAAATCCCGAAAACCATCCAGAAATGATGCCGGAAGGAATCCCAAATGATTCCGTAAAAGTCCCGCATTGATTCCGACGGGATCCTGAACGGATACCGAAAATCATCTAGAAGTGACGCCGGAAAGGTCCTCAAATGATCACCTAATAGTCCCGAAATGACCCTTAAGGGGTCATGGACGGATCCCATAAACCATCCAGAAATGATCCCGATATATTCCCGAAGAAGTCCCGAAATGACCCTGACGGGATCTCGAACGCACGCCTAAATGACCCTGACGGGATCCCGTACAGATCCCGAAATCCATCCAGAAATGATCTTGGGAAGGTCCCAAAATTATCCCGAAATAGTCTCGGAAAAGTTCAGAAATTACCCTGACGGGTTCCCGGACGAATCCTGAAAGCCATCATCTCTAAATGATCCCGAAAAAGTCCCGAAATGACCCTGACTGGACCCCGAAAGAATCCCGAAAACTATCCAGAAATGATGCCGGAAATGTCCTAAAATGATCACCTAATAGTTCCGAAAAGACCGTGACGGGATCCCGAACGGATCCCGACAACTATCTAGAAATGATGCCGAAAGGGCCCGCAAATGATCCCGTATTAGTCGAGAAAAAGTCCCGAAATGAACCCGACGGGATCCCGGACGGATCCCGAAAACCATCCAGAAATGATGCCGGATGAGCCCCAAAATGATCCCGAAAAAGTCCCCAAATGACCCCGACGAGATCCCGGACGGATCCCGAAAACCATCCAGAAATGATGCCGGAAGAGCCCCCAAATGATCCCGAAAAAGTCCCCAAATGACCCCGACGATATCCCGGACGGATCCCGAAAACCATCCAGAAATGATGCCGGAAGAGCCCTCAAATGATCCCGAAAAAGTCCCCATATGACCCCGACGAGATCCCGCACGGATCCCGAAAACCATCCAGAAATGATGCCGGAAGGGTCCCCAAATGATCGCGAAATAGTCCCGAAATGATTCCGGAATAGTCCCGAAAATGTTCCAAAATAACCCCGACGGGATCCCGGACGGATCCCGTAAACTATACAGAAATGATCCCGGAAGGGTCCCAAAATAATCCCGAAATAGGCCCGAAAAAGTCCCGAAATTACCCCGGCGTAATCCCGGACCGATCCCGAAAACCATCCAGAAATGATCCCGGAAGGGTCTCGATATGACCCTTACGGGATTACAAATAAGGTGAAGCTAATTATAAAACCATGTTAATAAGGCAGCAGGCGCATTGGAGCGAATAAAAAGTTAGATAGAAACATACAGGTAAAGCTAATAAAAGCGTGCTAATAAAAACAATTGATGGAGGGCGGATGGCGGGAGTAGAGGAGAGGACCACTGAGCGTTCCTCCAAAATTGTCTAGATCTCGTTCTGTATGTACCAGATACCAAAAACTATTGATTTAGGAGAAAATTTAGATTGAGTTATAACAATTTATGGATTTTACACCAGAGGGGGAGATAAAGGGGGGCGGGCGGAGGGTGTCACTGCTTACTTTGTAAGCCCTCGACTTATTTGACCCCTTGAGTCTGTGATATTGGTGAAGGCCAGTATACGTAAAGTTATAATGTGTAAAAATTATGAAAAATAATTTCTCGAAGGGTCGTGGGACCCCCACCCCTCTTTCCATGTTCGAAAAAAATTTCGCTAGTAGACTACTGTCTGTGTCCCAAATTTCATCAAAATCCGTGTAGCCATTCTGGCGTGATTCAGTCGCAAAGACGAAAAAATATAATAATTAAATTATAACTGTTCCTAGGGGGCGGGGACCACGCCCCTTTTGAAAAATATATAGCTAGTAGATCCTTCTAGACTATTGGCTATATGTGTGCAAAATTTCATCCAAATCGGTGCAGCCGTTCTTGCGTTATTGAGTCACTAAGACAAACGTCTGGACAAACATCCAAACATCCAAACATCCAAACATCCAAACATCCAAACATCTAAACATCCAAACATCCAAACATCTTAACATCCAAACTTTCCCATTTATAATATATATTAGATTAGATATTAGATATTAGATGTTAGATTAGATATTAGATATATAGTATATATATTTTTTTGCGATTTCGGCCCCATTTTAACAGCTAGAAGCTTCAAATTTCACCAAATGCTTACGTGTATAGCATATACTGATGTCTGAAAAAATCATTGAGATCGGTGGTATATATATTATATACTTCATATAAACTGTCATTTTTGCCCCTTTTTTACGGCTAGAAGCTTCAAAATTCATCAAATTTCATCAAATAGTTACGTTTACGTCATATATTTTTTAAATACGTGATTCGTAGTCATAGTTTTTATATGCAGACCACAAAAAACGTGAAGCTTTGCATCTTCACACAAAGTACCTACCTATTTTTATACCTTTCATGAAAATGAAATGGTATATTAATTTCGTCACGAAACCCAAAATTGTAAGTACTGAAAGGAAAATAGATAGACCCACCATTAAGTATACCGAAATAATCAGGATGAAGAGGTGAGTTGATTTAGCCATGTCCGTCTGTCTGTTTGTATGCAAACTAGTCCCTCCATTTTTGAGATATATAGATAAAATTTGGTGAGCGGGTGTATTTGGGTGTCCGATTAGACATTTGTCGGAACCGGCCGGATCGGACCACTATAGCATATATCCTCCATACAACCGTTTTTTCAGAAAAAGAGGATTTTTGTCATATCTTACTCAATTTAACAGATTGAAGCTTCAAACTTCACCACATAATTTCGTATATTGCACATATTGTTGCCTGAAAAAATTGATGAGATCAGTCGTATATATAGTATATATCCCCCACAACCGATTGTTCAGATAAGAAACTTTTCGTAATTACTGCCCTATTTTAAGAGCTAGAGGCTTCAAATTTCAACTAATGCTTACATATATAGCATATAGTTAGAAGACATAAAAGCAGACAGACTACCAGTGCTAGTTTCCTATGGTGATGGAAATGAGGAACTGCTCGGGTGCCAAAGTTGGCTAGTGCAACAGGTACAAAAACTGGAGATGCAGTACTTAAAACTCTTAAGACATGGTATCTCGATGATAAAGTCATTGGTATGGGCTTTGACACAACAAGCGTCAACACCGGTAGAAGAATGGTGTATGCAATTTCATTGAAAAACAGCTGAACAAAGAACTTCTATGGTTGCCATGTTGCCACTACATAATGGAAATAAATTTGAGCAAGGTATTTACATTATGTTTGTGACCTTCAAGCTCTCCTGAAATTCCCATATTTAAAAGATTAAAGGAATCATGGAAAGAAGTTGATCGATCAGAAAAGCTCCTGGAAAAGCTGAGTTAAGAAGTAGTTCCATCGACTCCTTTCTTCACCATCTAAGTAAGAAAGATCATCCTCGAGATGACTACCTCAAACTTAATGAGCTGACGCTGTTGGTGTTGGGGCAACCAATAGAAAAAAATACACTGGAGAGCACCTGGCCAATACATCACGCTCGATGGATGGGTAAGCTTATTTATGCATATAAATTGCGCCTTTTCCAAAATCAAGGAGTTTATCTCACAAATAAGGATAAACAAAATTTGGTTTATCCGTTTTGGAGCACGTGAAAAACTGGGTAGAGACTCCAATCATCACCAATGCAGCTTTCAATGACCTAATGTTTTGGAAAGAGGCTGGGAAATACTGAGCAATTGATGAAGGGATAGCTAAAACCATAAAAAAAATGCAGTCACATTTGTGGTACCTATGCGACGAGCTGGTCGGATTATCAGTTTTTTCCACAAAAGTGAGCCATGAAAACAAAGTAAGCATTGCGAATAAGATGTCTCTCTCCCTGCACCGGAGAGGATGATTAGAGGAAATGCCAATTTACTAAGTGATGAATGTGAATTGGCAGATTTTGCTAATATTAGAACAATGTTGTTGTTTACTAAGCTAAACATAAAGCAAAGCTTTTTGGACAAACACTCAAGTGAATGGGAACAGAAGCCAGAGTTTAAGGAGGCAAGAAATACAATTAATAAAATCAAAGTGGTCAATGACATTGGCTAAAGAGGCGTTCAACTAATTGAAGATTTTTACAAACTCATAACAAATGCTGAGGAGGAAAAACAGCTGCTGCTGCAGATTGTAGAGGCTAACCCAAAACAAGTTCCGACTGTATCAACAAAGAAGGTCGTTTTAGAAAGCCTACAGAAACCGCCCAATTCCAAAGGAATATTATAGAGACTTCATATTGATTATTTATATTCACAATAAAACATCCTCTTTTTTTAAAGAAGGTTCGTACTTTAAAACCTGCATATATATTAAGGTACTTGTATCCTAACATGTCTAATCATTTTTTCCAGAAATTTTTGAAAAATTCCAGTTTTCAGATTTTAAACAGCATTGAGCACTGCCTTCCAAATGACCTATGACCTTGAAATTTTGGCTTCTCACTTTTTTTATCAAATAAAACAGAATTGGAGGGTCCCTTTGCCTTAACATTCAACTTGGGTTTTTACTATAAGATCTTGAACCACCCTAGGAAAACATGCTTGGCTTGAAGGAGCGTTTGTGCACTACCCCAATGTTGGCATATCCGATTCCAGGAGCAAAATTTATTCCAGATACAGATGCGAGGCGTTTTATCACAACTGGTTGATGGACATGACTGTAGTTGCATATTACAGCCGATCAATTGCAAAACCATAGAGGAACTATTGCGTTACACGGAGAGAGTTGTGGACATTAGTAGAGTGTATTAAAAATTTTCACAAATACCTCTGCGGGAAGCAATTCCGCGTCAGGACAGCTCACGCAGCGTGAAAATGGCTCATGCAGTTCCGTAATCCAAAAGGAAAATTGGCAAGGTGGATCGAGCGACTACAAAGCTACTACTTTTCCATTGAGCATCGAAAAGATGGTACCCATGGATATGCTGATGCAATGTCACGAAGACCATGTAGTTTGGAATGCAAGCACTGTTCAAAGGCCGAGGCTAAAGAAGACATTATAGATGTCCGGCTATTGACTATAACATGTACGAATGAATGGGACAAGGAACAATTGAGGAAGTGTCAGCTAGAAGATATTGATCTGTCACATGTTATGCAAGGGCTCGAACGAAAAGAAACACCAGCAGAGAGTCCCACTGCGAAGTCATATTGGGCACAGTGGATTAATTTAGAATTGATATCCGGTTGCTTGCATCGAGTATGGGAGAGTGAGGATGGTCAATGCAAGAAGAAACTGATACTTGTTCCCAGAAAGAGGATGCCTGATGTGCTCATCGAGCTGCATAATGGTCCAGGCGGAGGTCATCTTGGAATCACGAAAACGCTCGAGAAAATTAAGCAGAGATTCTATTGGGTTGGTTGCTGTCAGTCGGTCACCGAGTGGATTGCCAACTGTGAGGTTTGCAGCAGAGCGAAAGGGCCCAAAACACGAAGTCATAGCCAGATGAAGCAGTATATTTTTATACTCAGTTGAGCAGAGCTCACAGACTATATTAACTTTGATTGCATAACGGTTGGTTGTACAGGTATAAAGGAATCGAGATAGATATAGACTTCCATATATATCAAAATCATCAGTATCGAAAAAAAATTCGATTGAGCCATGTCCGTCCGTCCGTCCGTCCGTCCGTCCGTCTGTCTGTCATTTAACACGGTAACTTGAGTAAATTTTGAGGTATCTTGATGAAATTTGGTACGTAGGTTCCTGGGCACTCATCTCAGGTCGCTATTTAAAATGAACGATATCGGACAATAACCACGCCCACTTTTTCGATATCGAAAATTTCGAAAAATCGAAAAAGTGCGATAATTCATTACCAAATACGCATTAACCGATGAAACTTGGTAGGTGAGTTGGGCTTATGACGGAGAATAGAAAACTAGTAAAATTTTGGACAATGGGTGTGGCACCGCCCACTTTTAAATGAAGGTAATTTAGAAGTTTTGCAAGCTGTAATTTGGCAGTCGTTGAAGATATCATGATGAAATTTGGCAGGAACGTTACTCTTATTACTTTATGTCTGCTTAATAAAATTAGCAAAATCGGAGAACGACCACGCCCACTTTTTAAAAAATTATTTTTTTAAATTCAAATTTTAAAAGAAAAGTTAATATCTTTACAGCATATAAGTAAATTATGCCAACATTCAACTCCAATAATGATATGGTGCAACAAAATACAAAAATAAAAGAAAATTTCAAAATGGGCGTGGCTCCGCCCTTTTTCATTTAATTTGTCTAGGATGCTTGTAATGCCATAAGTCGAACAAAAATTAACACATCCTTGTGAAATTTGGTAAAGGCTTAGCTTCTAGGACGATAACTGTTTTCTGTGAAAAAAGACGAAATCGGTTGAAGCCACGCCCAGTTTTTATACACAGTCGACCGTCTGTCTTTCCGCTCGGCCGTTAACACGATAACTTGAGCAAAAATCGATATATCTTTACTAAACTTAGTTCACGTACTTATCTGAACTCACTTTGTATTGGTATAAAAAATGGCCGAAATCCGACTATGACCACGCAAACTTTTCCGATATCGAAAATTACGAAAAATTAAAAAAATGCCATAATTATATACCAAATACGAAAAAATGGATGAAATATGGAAATTGTATTGGTCTATTGACGCAAAATATAACTTTAGAAAAAAAACTTGGTAAAATGGGTGTGACACCTACCATATTAAGTAGAGAAAATGAAAAAGTTTTGCAGGGCGAAATCAAAAGCCCTTGGAATCTTGGAAGGAATACTGTACGTGGTATTACATATATAAATAAACTAGCGGTACCCGACAGATGATGTTCTGGATCACCCTGGTCAACATTTTGGTAGATATCGCGAAAACGCCTTCACATATAAAACTAAGGGCCACTCCCTTTTAAAACCCTCATTAATACCTTTAATTTGATACCCATATCGTACAAACACATTCTAGGGTCACCCCTGGTCCACGTTTATGGCGATATCTCGAAAAGGCGTTCACATATAGAACTAAGGCCCACTCCTTTTTAAAATACTCATTAACACCTTTCATTTGATACCCATATCGTACAAAAAAATTCTAGAGTCACCCCTGGCCCACCTTTATGGCGATATCTCGAAAAGGCATCCACCTATAGAACTAAGGCCCACTCCCTTTAAAATACTCATTAACACCTTTCATTTGATACCCATATCGTATAATCAAATTCTAGAGTCACTCCTGGTTTACCTTTATGGCGATATCTCGAAAAGGCGTCCACCTTTAGAACTAAGGCCCACACCCTTTTAAAATTCTCATTAACACCTTTCATTTGATACCCATATCGTACAAACAAATTCTAGAGTCACCCCTGGTCTCCCTTTATGGAGATATCTCGAAAAGGCGTCCGCCTATAGAACTAAGAACCACGCCCTTTTAAAATAGTCATTAACACCTTTCATTTGATACCCATATCGTACAAAAAAAATTCTAGAGTCACCCCTGGCCCACCTTTATGGCGTTATCTCGAAAAGGCATCCACCTATAGAACTAAGGCCCACTCCCTTTTAAAATACTCATTAACACCTTTCATTTGATACCCATATCGTACAAACAAATTCTAGAGTCACCCCTGGTCTACCTTTATTGAGATATCTCGAAAAGGCGCCCGCTTATAGAACTAAGAACCACGCCCTTTTAAAATAGTCATTAACACCTTTCATTTGATACCCATATCGTACAAAAAAATTCTACAGTCACCCCTGGTCCACCTTTATGGCGATATCTCGAAAAGGCGTCCACCTATAGAACTAAGGCCCACACCCTTTTAAAATAATCATTAGCACCTTTCATTTGATACCCATATTGTACAATCGCATTCTAGAGTCACCCCTGGTCCACGTTTATGACGATATCCCGAAAAGGCGTCCAGCCATAGAACAAAGGCCAACTTCCTTTTAAAACACTTATTACACTTTTCGTTTGACACCCATATTGTACAAACGCATTCTAGAGTCAACCCAGGTCCACTTTTATAACGATATTCCGAAAAGGCGTCCACCTATAGAACTAAGGCCCACTCCCTTTTAAAATACTCATTAGCACCTTTCATTTGATACCCAAATCGTACAATCAAATTCTAGAGTCACCCCTGGCCCACCTTTATGGCGATATCTCGAAAAGGCATCCACCTATAGAACTAAGGCCCACTCCCCTTTAAAATACTCATTAACACCTTTCATTTGATACCCATATCGTACAAACAAATTCTAGAGTCACCCCTGGTCCACCTCTATGGCGATATCTCGAAAAGGCGTCCACCTATAGAACTAAGGCCCACACCCTTTTAAAACACTCATTAGCACCTTTCATTTGATACCCGTATAGTACAAACAAATTCTAGAGTCACCCCTGGTCCACGTTTATGGCGATATCTCGAAAAGGAGTCCACATATAGAACTAAGGCCCACGCCCTCTTAAAATACTCATTAACACCTTTCATTTGATACTCATATCGTACAAACAAATTCTAGAGTCACTCCTGGTCCATCTTTATGGCGATATCTCGAAAAGGCGCCCATCTATAGAACTTAGGCCCACGCTCTTTTAAAATACTCATTAATACCTTTTATTTGATACCCATATCGTACAAAATAAATTCTAGAGTCACACCTGGTCCACCTTTATGGCGATATCTCGAAAAGACGTCCACCTATAGAACTTAGGCCCACTCCCTTTTAAAATTATCATTAACACATTTCATTTGATACCCATATCGTACAAACAAATTCTCGAGTCAGGCCTGGTCCACCTTTATGGCGATATCCCTAAATGGCGTCCATCTATAGATCTATGGCCCACTTCCTCTTAAAATAATCTTTAATACCTTCCATTTGATACACATGTCATAGAAACACATTCCAGGGTTACCCTAGGTTCCTTTTACAACATGGTGATTTCCCTTACTTTGTCTCCACAGCTCTCAACTGAGTATGTAATGTTCGGTTACACCCGAACTTAGCCTTCCTGACTTGTTTTATACTCAGTTGAGCAGAGCTCACAGAGTATATTAACTTTGATTGGATAACGGTTGGTTGTACAGGTATAAAGGAATCGAGATTGATATAGACTTCCATATATCAAAATCATCAGTATCGAAAAAAAATTTGATAGAGCCATGTCCGTCCGTCCGTCCGTCCGTCCGTCCGTCTGTCCGTTATCACGATAACTTGAGTAAATTTTGAGGTATCTTAATGAAATTTGGTATGTAGATTCCTGAGCACTCGTCTCAGATCGCTATTTAAAATGAACGATATCGGACTATAACCACGCCCACTTTTTCGATATCGAAAATTTCGAATAACCGAAAAATGCGATAATTCATTGCCAAAGGACGGTTAAAGCGATGAAACTTGGTAGATGGGTTGAAGTTATGACGCAGAATAGAAAATTAGTAAGATTTTGGACTATGGGCGTGGCGCCGCCCACTTTTACAAGAAGGTAATTTAAAATTTTTGCAAGCTGTAATTTGGCATTCGTTGAAGATATCATGATGAAATTTGGCAGGAACGTTACTACTATTACTATATATGTGCTAACTAAAAATTAACAAAATTGGATGAAGAACACGCCCACTTTTTTAAAAAAAAAGTTTTTTAAATTCAAATTTTAACAAAAAATTTAAAATCTTTACTGTATATAAGTAAATTAAGTCAAAATTCAACTCCAGTAATGATATGATGCAAAAAAATAAAAAAATAAAAGAAAATTTCAAAATGGGCGTGGCTCCGCCCATTTTCATTTAGTTTGTCTAGAATACTTTTAATGCCATAAGTCGAACAAAAATTTACCAATCCTTCTCAAATTTGGTAGGGGCATAGATTCTATGTGAAAATGGGCGAAATCGGTGGAAGCCACGCCCAGTTTTTATACACAGTCCACCGTCTGTCCTTCCGCTCGGCCGATAACACAATAACTTGAGCAAAAACCGATATATCTTTACTAAACTTAGCCTACGTACTTATCTGAACTCACTTTATCTTGGTATAAAAAATGGCCAAAATCCGACCATAACCACGCCCACTTTATCGATATCGAAAATTACGAAAAATGAAAAAAATGCCATAATTCTATACCAAATACGAAAAAAAGGATGAAACATGGTAACTGGATTGGTTTATTGACACAAAATATAACTTTGGAAAAAACTTTGTAAAATGTACCATATTAAGTAGAAGAAAATGAAAAAGTTCTACAAGCCGAAATCAACAGCCCTTGGAATCTTGGCAGGAATACTGTTAGTGGTATTGCATATATAAATAAATTAGCAGTACCCGACAGATGATTTTCTGGATCACCTGGTCCACATTTTGGTCGATATCGCGAGAACGCCTTCACATATACATCTAAGGGCCACTCGCTTTTAAAACCCTCATTAATACCTTTAATTTGATATCCATATCGTACAAACACATTCTAGAGTCAGCCCTGGCCCACCCTAATGGCGATATCTCGAAAAGGCGTCCACCTATAGACCTAATGCCCACTCCCTCTTAAAATGCTCAGTAACACCTTTCGTTTGATACCCATATCGTACAAACATTCTAGAGTCACCCCTGGCCCACCCTAATGGCGATATCTCGAAAAGGCGTCCACCTATAGACCTAATGTCCACTCCCTCTTAAAATGCTCAGTAACACCTTTAATTTGATATCCATATCGTACAAACACATTCTAGAGTCAGCCCTGGCCCACCCTAATGGCGATATCTCGAAAAGGCGTCCACCTATAGACCTAATGCCCACTCCCTCTTAAAATGCTCAGTAACACCTTTCGTTTGATACCCATATCGTACAAACACATGCTAGAGTCACCCCTGGCCCACCCTAATGACGATATCTCGAAAAGGCGTCCACCTATAGACCTCATGCCCACTCCCTCTTAAAATGCTCAGTAACACCTTTCGTTTGATACCCATATCGTACAAACATTCTAGAGTCACCTTTGGTCCACCTTTATGGCGATATCTCGAAAAGACGTCCACTTATAGAACTAAGGATTACTCCCTTTTAAAACACTCGCTACCATCTTTCATTTGATACCCATATCATATAAATACATTCTAGAGTCACCCCTGGCTCACCCTAATGGCGATATCTCGAAAAGGCGTCCACCTATAGACCTAATGCCCACTCCCTCTTAAAATGCTCAGTAGCACCTTTCATTTGATTCCCATATCGTACAAACACATTCTAGAGTCACCCCTGGTCCACCTTTATGGCGATTTCTCGAAAAGGCGTTCACCTATAGAACTAAAGCCCATTCCCTTTTAAAATACTTATTACCACTTTTCATTTGATACCCATATCGTACTAACACATTCTAGAGTCACCCCTGGCCCACCCTAATGGCGATATCTCGAAAAGGCGTCCACCTATAGACCTAATGCCCACTCCCTCTTAAAATGCTCAGTAACACCTTTCGTTTGATACCCATATCGTACAAACACATTCTAGAGTCACCCCTGGCCCACCCTAATGACGATATCTCGAAAAGGCGTCCACCTATAGACCTCATGCCCACTTCCTCTTAAAATACTCTTTAATGCCTTCTATTTGATACACATGTCATACAACCACATTCCTGTGTTACCCCAGGTTCATTTTCCTACATGGTGATTTTCCTTATTTTGTCTCCATAGCTCTCAACTGAGTATGTAATGTTCGGTTACACCCGAACTTAGCCTTCCTTACTTGTTTTATATAGCCTACCATAGATTGACGAACTCAGGGTATGTCATAGCAAAATTTCGTTCGAGTCCATTCTGCGGTTTAGGCTGCAAGTCTAAACATACATACAGACATACTTTCACAAATATATAGTAGATGTATACCACGGATCTCTATAATTTTTTCACACAACAGTATATGCTATACCCGTAAGCATATGGTGAAATTTGAGCATATCTAAACGATTTTTAAGATAAATATAAAATAAACAAGTAAGAACGGGACTTCATACCTTTCATGAATGGGGCTGAACAATAATCTTATGCCGTTCGTAATCTCCGAATAATCGGATGTATAAGATAAGAAATATATGTATAGTGAACAGATCTACATACCTTAACGATTTTTAAGATAAATATAAAATAAAAAACAGGTAGGTAATCTGTGTGAGGATGCAAAGCTTCACGTTTTTTGTGGTCTGCATGTAAAAACTATGACTACGAATCACGTATTTCAAAAATATATGACGTAAACGTAACTATTTGATGAAATTTGATGAATTTTGAAGCTTCTAGCCGTAAAAAAGGGGTCAAAATGACAGTTTATATGAAGTATATAATATATATACCACCGATCTCTATGATTTTTTCAGACAACAATATATGCTATATACGTAAGCATTTTGTGAAATTTGAAGCTTCTAGCTGTTAAAACGGGGCAGAAATTGCGCAAAGTTTCTTATCTGAACAATCGGTTGTATGAGATATATACTATGTATACCACCGATCTCAATGATTTTTTCAGACATCAATATATGCTATACACGTAAGCATTTGGTGAAATTTGAAGCTTCTAGCTGTTAAAATGGGGCCAAAATCGTAAAAAAAATATATATATATACTATATATATATACTATATATACCATCATATATATATTATATATATCACCGATCTCTATGATTTTTTGACAAAACAATACATACTATATACGTAAGCAATCGGTGAAATTTGAAGCTTATAGCTGTTAAAATGGGGTAGAAATTGCGAAAAGTTTCTTATCTGAACAATCGGTTGTATGAGATATATACTATATATACAACCGATGTCTATGATTTTTTCAGACAACAATATACGCTATATGCGTAAGCAATCGGTGAAATTTGAAGCTTATAGCTGTTAAAATAGGGTAGAAATTGCGAAAAGTTTCTTATCTGAACAATCGGTTGTATGAGATATATACTATGTATACCACCGATCTCAATGATTTTTTCAGACATCAATATATGCTATACACGTAAGCATTTGGTGAAATTTGAAGCTTCTAGCTGTTAAAATGGGGCCGAAATCGTAAAAAAAAATATATATATATACTATATATATATACTATATATACCATCATATATATATTATATATATCACCGATCTCTATGATTTTTTGACAAAACAATACATACTATATACGTAAGCAATCGGTGAAATTTGAAGCTTATAGCTGTTAAAATGGGGTAGAAATTGCGAAAAGTTTCTTATCTGAACAATCGGTTGTATGAGATATATACTATATATACAACCGATCTCTATGATTTTTTCAGACAACAATATATGCTATATGCGTAAGCAATCGGTGAAATTTGAAGCTTATAGCTGTTAAAATAGGGTAGAAATTGCGAAAAGTTTCTTATCTGAACAATCGGTTGTATGATATATATACTATATATACAACCGATCTCTATGATTTTTTCAGACAACAATATATGCTATATACGTAAGCAGTCGGTGAAATTTGAAGATTCTAGCGGTTAAAATGGGGCTGAAATTGCGAAAATATATATATATACTATATATATATATTATATATACCACCGAACTTTATGATTTTTTTAGACAACAATATATGCTATATACGTAAGCATTCGTTGAAGTTTGAAGCATGTAGCTCTTAAAATAGGTCAGTAATTACGAAAAGTTTCTTATCTGAACAATCGATTGTGGGGGATATCTAATATATGAAATTCTTCTGTCACGGTTTTAGAGGCTTAACTCCTCCGAAACGGCTGAACCAATTCTCATGAAATTTTGTGAGCATATTGGGCAGGTCTGAGAATCGGCCAACGTCTACCTTTTTTTTGCTACGTGCCTAGGGTCTTGAGATCAAAACGTGGACCCGGATACTCCTAGAATGTGTTTATACAATATGGATATTAAATGAAAGCTGTTGATGAGTACTATAGTACAGGATAATTTTCATACCCCTGGGTGACTAGGGTCTCGAGATATAGGCCATAATGTGTTTATACAATATGGATATCAAATGAAAACTGTTGATGAGTCCTATAATACAGGATAATTTTCACACAATTGGGAAGCTAGGGTCTCGATATATAGCCCAAACCGTGGACCCGGGTAACCCTAGAATGTGTTTATACAATATGGATATCAAATGAAAGCTGTTGATGAGTGCTATAGTACAGGATAATTTTCATACAATTGGGGACTAGGGTCTCAAGATATAGCCCAAAACGTGGACCCGGATACACCTAGAATGTGTTTTTACATTATGGGTGTCAAATTGAAGCTGTTGATGTATGCTTTAGTACAGAGTAAGTTTTACACCGCTGGGTGACTACGGTCTCGAGATATAGGCCAAAACATGGACCCGGAAACATCTAGAAGGTGTTTTATATTATGGGTATCAAATTGAAGCTGTTGATGTGTGATATAATACAGAGTACGTTTTACCCCGCTGAGTGAATAGGGTCTCGAGATATAGAGAATGTGTGTGTATTATGGATATCAAATGAAAGCTGTTGCAGAGAGCTCTAAAGTTCATTGTGATATCCGATTTAGTCGCATCAACCTGGCAAAGCTTATAAATATGCATGCGATGGCGAAATAAAGACAAGAATTAATAATACCCACATACCTATTTACATACGTCCTATTCGATTTGCCTGAAATTTCGTATATAAATTTGCATATATTAGTATTTACGAAGGTTTTTTCAGGGAAGTATACCATAGACGGACTGGGACTGGGATTAGGACTAGGACTGGGACTGAGACTGAGACTCTGAATGGGACTGGGACTGAGACTCGAAATGAGACTGGAACAAAATACATACCACCCTCTGGGACTGGCAATAAGAGATGAAGAAGAAGGAGAAAAACTTGAGAGAAGAGAAAAGAGAGAAAGAGACTGAGAAAGAGATAGAATGAGGCGAAGATGGAGACGAAGCGAAAAAGACGGAGGGAGGAGTGAATAAAAAGATTAGGATAAAGTGTAGAGGGGTAGGGCAGAGTTAGACGGAAAAAGCTTATTAAAATGTATGCAGATAGGCCAAATTTAGGGCAGAACAACGTCTGCCGGGTCTGCTAGTATACTATATATACGACCGATCTCATCAATTTTTTCAGACAACAATATGTGCAATATACGAAAGTATATGGTGAAGTTTGAAGCTTCAATCTGTTAAATTGAGAAAAATATGACAAAAATCCTATATTAATATACCATTTCATTTTCATGAAAGGTATAAAAATAGGTAGGTACTTTGTGTGAGGATGCAAAGCTTCACGTTTTTTGTGGTCTGCATGTAAAATCTATGACTACATATCACTTTTAAAAAAAAAATTTTTTTTGGTTTTTGGGACTTGTTTTGGTCGAAATCGATTTTTTTCATTTTCAAGGCTCCAAATCATTTTTTATGTATATGTTTCCATTAGACCCACCAATAAGTGTACCAAAATGATCAGGGGACGAGCTAAGTTGATTTAGCCATGTCCGTTTGTCCGTCCGTCTGTCCGTTTGTTGGAACGCAAACTAGTCCCTCAATTTTTGAGATATCTTGATGAAATTTGGTAAGCAGGCACATTTTGATGGGGGATTTGACATCGACTTTATCGGACCACTATAGCATACACCTCCCATAAAATCGATTGTTCAATAAGAGGGTTTTCACCATTCCAGCCCAATTTATTTATTTATTTATTTATTTATCTCGTCCTAATCTAGAAAAAGTGAACATTTTCATACAGATTACAAGAAAAAAAAAATAGACACACAGTTATTTAATCGTAAAACTTAAAAGTTACCTAAAAGTTTACGTATATAATTCATTTAATATCAATTTAAACATATGTTTTGTGGAGGAAAAGTCCAGACCCGCAGGATTTGAAAGCATACTAAACTCTTTTAAACCTCTTGAAATTGGAGCATTAGACGCGTAATTTGTTCTACCCGAGTCCAGCCAGAAGGTATCGTGATTGCGTAGACTCCTCTGTGGGATGTTGAAACAAATTCTGGCCACCAGAAATGGGCAGTCAATCGCTCCACTTATCAAGTCGAATACAAAGGTGAGAGACAGAATAGAATGTCTGCTGTTTAACGATTTTAGGCTTATTAGCAAACAGCGACTACTGTAAGAAGGAATCGGGTCATTGAAATGCAACGACCGTAGGGCAAAGCGAACAAAAACTTTTTGCACACGTTCAAGCCTGGTAATGTGATAATTATAGAATGGCCTCCAGATAAAGATGGCGTATTCTAATTTAGACCGCACAAGAGAGGTGTATATCAATTTTAATGTGTAAGGATCGGTAAAATCAGAGCTAAATCGTCTGATGAAGGCAAGTGTTGAATATGCCTTCGCAATTATGTAATTCAAATGGGTTTGAAACAGAAATTTACAATCGAATACAACACTAAGATCAGTAATTTCACTTAAAGTGGATAATCGAAGACCATCGGTTTTATACCATGTGGGTAACGGACAGCGAGACTTTGAGTAGTAAACATGTCAGCACTTTTTTATATTAAGGTTCAACTTATTACGTTTACACCAGTCGGCAACATTATCTATATCAGATTGTAGCCTTACCATGTCTTCATTGCTCGTAATTGTCGAAAAAATCTTAAGATCATCAGCGTACAACAGACAATTTGCGTAATTGAAACAGCTGGTTATATCATTGATGAAAATTACGAAGAGAAGCGGGCCCAGAATGCAACCCTGTGGAACTCCAGAAGTCGCAATGAAAGGATCAGATGATGCCCGGTCAACCGTAAACACACATTTACGAGAGGAGAGATAGGATTCAAGCCATTTTAAAAGAGTGGAATGAAATCCTAGAGATCTCAGTTTCAATAATAGAATTGTGTGGTTCACCTTGTCAAAAGCTTTTAAAAAGTCAGTGTAAACTGAATCATCTTGAAGGCGATTTTGAAACGCAGGAATGCAGTATTCCGAAAATACGGCGAGGTTTGAGACTGTTGAGCGACCTTTAACAAAACCGTGTTGTTGAGCGGAGATCAAATGATTTAACGCAAAATAAATTTTATTTTTAATTATAGCCTCAAATAGTTTTGAGACTGAGGATATTACTATTATTACTATTATTATATTACTATTATTATTATTACCACTTTTAAACACTGGAGTGATAGAACTGACTTTCCACGCATCAATAAACACTCCTCGCTCAAGTGATTTATTGAACAAAACTAAAAATGGGGAAGCAAGGGCAGAACATTTTTTTAATAGGTATAAAGACAACCCATCCACATCGGTTTTAGTAAACATCTTCAGTTGTCGGATTCCTTCTTCTATATCAGCGAGCGTTAGGGTTAGCGACCCAAAATTTATTGGGGAATTTATGTTCGTGTAACACACCTGATCAAAGTCAGTGCCAGCTTCGAAGTTTGACTTGAAGACATCAGCAAAAAGATTAACAGCTTCAATAGTGGAGTGCGCTTTGGTCTTATTGAGATGAAAACAGAAGGTATACTCGAACACGATTTTCTGGAATTGACATATCTCCAAAATGATTTCGATTTTTGCTTTATATCCAATTCGAGCTTACGAGTATAATTACGCTTCAAGTCCCTGTTCATGGATTTAAATTTACTTGAATAAAACAGAAATTTCTCTTTATATATAACAGATTTGGATAATTTAAACTTCTTGAAATATTTGTTTCTTAAATTTTTAAGTTTTAACAATCGTTTTGTATACCAAGGTATTTTATATCTGGGTTTCTTAAGGATTGGGATATAGCCCAAACCGTGGACCCGGGTAACCCTAGAATGTGTTTATACAATATGGATATCAAATGAAAGCTGTTGATGAGTGCTATAGTACAGGATAATTTTCATACAATTGGGGGCTAGGGTCTCGAGATATAGCCCAAAACGTGGACCCGGATACACCTAGAATGTGTTTTTACATTATGGGTGTCAAATTGAAGCTGTTGATGTATGCTTTAGTACAGAGTAAGTTTTACACCGCTGGGTGACTACGGTCTCGAGATATAGGCCAAAACATGGACCCGGATACACCTAGAATGTGTTTTTATATTATGGGTATCAAATTTAAGCTGTTGATGTGTGCTATAATACAGAGTACGTTTTACCCCGCTGAGTGACTAAGGTCTCGAGATATAGAGAATGTGTGTGTATTATGGATATCAAATGAAAGCTGTTGCAGAGAGCTCTAAAGTTCATTGTGATATCCGATTTAGTCGCATCAACCTGGCAAAGCTTATAAATATGCATGCGAAGGCGAAATAAAGACAAGAATTAATAATACCCACATACCTATTTACATACGCCCTATTCGATTTGCCTGAAATTTCGTATATAAATTTGCATATATTGGTATTTACGAAGGTTTTTTCCGGGAAGTATACCATAGACGGACTGGGACTGGGATTAGGACTAGGACTGGGACTGAGACTCGAAATGAGACTGGAACAAAATACATACCACCCTCTGGGACTGGCAATAAGAGATGAAGAAGAAGGAGAAAAACTTGAGAGAAGAGAAAAGAGAGAAAGAGACTGAGAAAGAGATAGAATGAGACAAAGAGGGAGACGAAGCGAAAAAGACGGAGGGAGGAGTGAATAAAAAGATTAGGATAAAGTGTAGAGGGGTAGGGCAGAGTTAGACGGAAAAAGCTTATTAAAATGTATGCAGATAGGCCAAATTTAGGGCAGAACAACGTCTGCCGGGTCTGCTAGTATACTATATATACGACCGATCTCATCAATTTTTTCAGACAACAATATGTGCAGTATACGAAAGTATATGGTGAAGTTTGAAGTTTCAGTCTGTTAAATTGAGGAAAATATGACAAAAATCCTATATTAATATACCATTTCATTTTCATGAAAGGTTTAAAAATAGGTAGGTACTTTGTGTGAGGATGCAAAGCTTCTCGTTTTTTGTGCTCTGTATGTAAAACCCATGACTACATATCACTTTTAAAAAACAATTTTTTTTGGTTTTTGGGACTTGTTTTGGTCGAAATCGATTTTTTCATTTTCAAGGCTCCAAATCATTTTTTATGTATATGTTTCCATTAGACCCACCAATAAATGTACCAAAATGATCAGGGGACGAGCTAAGTTGATTTAGCCATGTCCGTTGGTCCGTCCGTCTGTCCGTTTGTTGGAACGCAAACTAGTCCCTCAATTTTTGAGATATCTTGATGAAATTTGGTAAGCAGGCACATTTTGATGGGGGATTTGACATCGACTTTATCGGACCACTATAGCATATACCTCCCATACAATCGATTGTTCAATAAGAGGGTTTTCACCATTTCAGCCCCATTTATTTATTTATTTATTTATTTATTTATCTCGTACTAATCTAGAAAAAGTGAACATTTTCATACAGATTACAAGAAAAAAAAAAAATAGACACACAGTTATTTAATCGTAAAACCTAAAAGTTACCTAAAAGTTTACGTATATAATTCATTTAATATCAATTTAAACATATGTTTTGTGGAGGAAAAGTCCAGACCCGCAGGATTTGAAAGCATACTAAACTCTTTTAAACCTCTTGAAATTGGAGCATTAGACGCGTAATTTGTTCTAACCGAGTCCAGCCAGAAGGTATCGTGATTGCGTAGACTCCTCTGTGGGATGTTGAAACAAATTCTGGCCACCAGAAATGGGCAGTCAATCGCTCCACTTATCAAGTCGAAAACAAAGGTGAGAGACAGAATAGAATGTATGCTGTTTAACGATTTTAGGCTTATTAGCAAACAGCGACTACTGTAAGAAGGAATCGGGTCATTGAAATGCAACGACCGTAGGGCAAAGCGAACAAAAACTTTTTGCACACGTTCAAGCCTGGTAATGTGATAATTATAGAATGGCCTCCAGATAAAGATGGCGTATTCTAATTTAGACCGCACAAGAGGGGTGTATAGTAATTTTAATGTGTAAGGATCGGTAAAATCAGAGCTAAATCGTCTGATGAAGGCAAGTGTTGAATATGCCTTCGCAATTATGTAATTCAAATGGGTTTGAAACAGAAATTTACAATCGAATACAACACCAAGATCAGTAATTTCACTTAAAGTGGATAATCGAAGACCATCGGTTTTATACCATGTGGGTAACGGGCAGCGAGACTTTGAGTAGCAAACATGTCAGCACTTTTTTATATTAAGGTTCAACTTATTACGTTTACACCAGTCGGCAACATTATCTATATCAGATTGTAGCCTTACCATGTCTTCATTGCTCGTAATTGTCGAAAAAATCTTAAGATCATCAGCGTACAACAGACAATTTGCGTAATTGAAACAGCTGGTTATATCATTGATGAAAATTACGAAGAGAAGCGGGCCCAGAATGCAACCCTGTGGAACTCCAGAAGTCGCAATGAAAGGATCAGATGATGCCCCATCAACCGTAAACACACATTTACGAGAGGAGAGATAGGATTCAAGCCATTTTAAAAGAGTGGAATGAAATCCTAGAGATCTCAGTTTCAATAATAGAATTGTGTGGTTCACCTTGTCAAAAGCTTTTGAAAAGTCAGTGTAAACTCAATCAACTTGAAGGCGATTTTGAAACGCAGGAATGCAGTATTCCGAAAATACGGCGAGGTTTGAGACTGTTGAGCGACCTTTAACAAAACCGTGTTGTTGAGCGGAGATCAAATGATTTAACGTAAAATAAATTTTATTTTTAACTATAGCCTCAAATAGTTTTGAGACTGAGGATATCTTTGAAATTGGCCGATAATACGCAATATTGTTCTTATTACCACTTTTAACCACTGGAGTGATAGAACTGACTTTCCACGCATCAATAAACACTCCTCGCTCAAGTGATTTATTGAACAAAACTAAAAATGGGGAAGCAAGGGCCGAACATTTTTTAATAGGTATGAAGACAACCCATCCACATCGGTTTTAGTAGACATCTTCAGTTGTCGGATTCCTTCTTCTATATCAGCGAGCGTTAGGGTTAGCGACCCAAAATTTATTGGGGAATTTATGTTCGTGTAACACACCTGATCAAAGTCAGTGCCAGCTTCGAAGTTTGACTTGAAGACATCAACAAAAAGATTAACAGCTTCAATAGTGGAGTGCGCTTTGGTCTTATTGAGATGAAAAGAGAAGGTATACTCGAACACGATTTTCTGGAATTGACATATCTCCAAAATGATTTCGAGTTTTGCTTTATATCCAATTCGAACTTACGAGTATAATTACGCTTCAAGTCCCTGTTCATGGATTTAAATTTACTTGAATAAAACAGAAATTTCTCTTTATATATAACAGATTTGGATAATTTAAACTTCTTGAAATATCTGTTTCTTAAATTCTTAAGTTTTAACAATCGTTTTGTATACCAAGGTATTTTATATCTGGGTTTCTTAAGGATTGGGATATAGCCCAAACCGTGGACCCGGGTAACCCTAGAATGTGTTTATACAATATGGATATCAAATGAAAGCTGTTGATGAGTGCTATAGTACAGGATAATTTTCATACAATTGGGGGCTAGGGTCTCGAGATATAGCCCAAAACGTGGACCCGGATACACCTAGAATGTGTTTTTACATTATGGGTGTCCAATTGAAGCTGTTGATGTATGCTTTAGTACAGAGTAAGTTTTACACCGCTGGGTGACTACGGTCGCGAGATATAGGCCAAAACATGGACCCGGATACACCTGGAATGTGTTTTTATATTATGGGTATCAAATTGAAGCTGTTGATGTGTGCTATAATACAGAGTACGTTTTACCCCGCTGAGTGACTAAGGTCTCGAGATATAGAAAATGTGTGTGTATTATGGATATCAAATGAAAGCGGTTGCAGAGAGCTCTAAAGTTCATTGTGATATCCGATTTAGTCGCATCAACCTGGCAAAGCTTATAAATATGCATGCGAAGGCGAAATAAAGACAAGAATTAATAATACCCACATACCTATTTACATACGCCCTATTCGATTTGCCTGAAATTTCGTATATAAATTTGCATATATTAGCATTTACGAAGGTTTTTTCCGGGAAGTATACCATAGACGGACTGGGACTGGGATTAGGACTAGGACTGGGACTGAGACTCGAAATGAGACTGGAACAAAATACATACCACCCTCTGGGACTGGCAATAAGAGATGAAGAAGAAGGAGAAAAACTTGAGAGAAGAGAAAAGAGAGAAAGAGACTGAGAAACAGATAGAATGAGACGAAGATGGAGACGAAGCGAAAAAGACGGAGGGAGGAGTGAATAAAAAGATTAGGATAAAGTGTAGAGGGGTAGGGAAAAGTTAGACGGAAAAAGCTTATTAAAATGTATGCAGATAGGCCAAATTTAGGGCAGAACAACGTCTGCCGGGTCTGCTATTATACTATATATACGACCGATCTCATCAATTTTTTCAGACAACAATATGTGCAATATACGAAAGTATATGGTGAAGTTTGAAGCTTCAGTCTGTTAAATTGAGGAAAATATGACAAAAATCCTATATTAATATACCATTTCATTTTCATGAAACGTTTAAAAATAGGTAGGTACTTTGTGTGAGGATGCAAAGCTTCACGTTTTTTGTGGTCTGCATGTAAAATCTATGACTACATATCACTTTTAAAAAAAAAATTTTTTTTGGTTTTTGGGACTTGTTTTGGTCGAAATCGATTTTTTCATTTTCAAGGCTCCAAATCATTTTTTATGTATATGTTTCCATTAGACCCACCAATAAGTGTACCAAAATGATCAGGGGACGAGCTAAGTTGATTTAGCCATGTCCGTTTGTCCGTCCGTCTGTCCGTTTGTTGGAACGCAAACTAGTCCCTCAATTTTTGAGATATCTTGATGAAATTTGGTAAGCAGGCACATTTTGATATGGGATTTGACATCGACTTTATCGGACCACTATAGCATATACCTCCCATACAATCGATTGTTCAATAAGAGGGGTTTCACCATTTCAGCCCCATTTATTTATTTATTTATTTATTTATCTCGTACTAATCTAGAAAAAGTGAACATTTTCATACAGATTACAAGAAAAAAAAAATAGACACACAGTTATTTAATCGTAAAACCTAAAAGTTACCTAAAAGTTTACGTATATAATTCATTTAATATCAATTTAAACATATGTTTTGTGGAGGAAAAGTATAGACCCGCAGGATTTGAAAGCATACTAAACTCTTTTAAAGCTCTTGAAATTGGAGCATTAGACGCGTAATTTGTTCTAACCGAGTCCAGCCAGAAGTTATCGTGATTGCGTAGACTCCTCTGTGGGATGTTGAAACAAATTCTGGCCACCAGAAATGGGCAGTCAATCGCTCCACTTATCAAGTCGAAAACAAAGGTGAGAGACAGAATAGAATGTCTGCTGTTTAACGATTTTAGGCTTATAAGCAAACAGCGACTACTGTAAGAAGGAATCGGGTCATTGAAATGCAACGACCGTAGGGCAAAGCGAACAAAAACTTTTTGCACACGTTCAAGCTTGGTAATGTGACAATTATAGAATGGCCTCCAGATAAAGATGGCGTATTCTAATTTGGACCGCACAAGAGAGGTGTATAGCAATTTTAGTGTGTAAGGATCGGTAAAATCAGAGCTAAATCGTTTGATGAAGGCAAGTGTTGAATATGCCTTCGCAATTATGTAATTCAAATGGGTTTGAAACAGAAATTTACAATCGAATACAACACCAAGATCAGTAATTTCACTTAAAGTGGATAATCGAAGACCATCGGTTTTATACCATGTGGGTAACGGACAGCGAGACTTTGAGTAGCAAACATGTCAGCACTTTTTTATATTAAGGTTCAACTTATTACGTTTACACCAGTCGGCAACATTATCTATATCAGCTGGTTATATCATTGATGAAAATTACGAAGAGAAGCGGGCCCAGAATGCAACCCTGTGGAACCCCAGAAGTCGCAATGAAAGGATCAGATGATGCCCCATCAACCGTAACCACACATTTACGAGAGGAGAGATAGGATTCAAGCCATTTTAAAAGAGTGGAATGAAATCCTAGAGATCTCAGTTTCAATAATAGAATTGTGTGGTTCACCTTGTCAAAAGCTTTTGAAAAGTCAGTGTAAACTGAATCAACTTGAAGGCGATTTTGAAACGCAGGAATGCAGTATTCCGAAAATACGGCGAGGTTTGAGACTGTTGAGCGACCTTTAACAAAACCGTGTTGTTGAGCGGAGATCAAATGATTTAACGCAAAATAAATTTTATTTTTAACTATAGCCTCAAATAGTTTTGAGACTGAGGATATTACTATTATTATTATTATTATATTACTATTATTATTATTACCACTTTTAAACACTGGAGTGATAGAACTGACTTTCCACGCATCAATAAACACTCCTCGCTCAAGTGATTTATTGAACAAAACTAAAAATGGGGAAGCAAAGGCAGAACATTTTTTTAATAGGTATAAAGACAACCCATCCACATCGGTTTTAGTAAACATCTTCAGTTGTCGGATTCCTTCTTCTATATCAGCGAGCGTTAGGGTTAGCGACCCAAAATTTATTGGGGAATTTATGTTCGTGTAACACACCTGATCAAAGTCAGTGCCAGCTTCGAAGTTTGACTTGAAGACATCAGCAAAAAGATTAACAGATTCAATAGTGGAGTGCGCTTTGGTCTTACTGAGATGAAAACAGAAGGTATACTCGAACACGATTTTCTGGAATTGACATATCTCCAAAATGATTTCGATTTTTGCTTTATATCCAATTCGAACTTACGAGTATAATTACGCTTCAAGTCCCTGTTCATGGATTTAAATTTACTTGAATAAAACAGAAATTTCTCTTTATATATAACAGATTTGGATAATTTAAACTTCCTGAAATATTTGTTTCTTAAATTCTTAAGTTTTAACAATCGTTTTGTATACCAAGGTATTTTATATATGGGTTTCTTAAGGATTGGGATGTGCTTAACGCAGATCTCACCTAACTTATATTTAAAGATTTCAAAGCAGTTGGCAACATCAACGTTGGAAATTATTGAATTCCAATCAATGGCATCAACTGCAAGGTTAACCATATCGGCATCCATTCGACTGAAGCAGAAATTAGTAACTTGTTCATCATAATGAACCGAATTAAACTCATAGAATTCGACCTTTAAAACGAATGGTATATGATGAATACCAGGAGCACATAAAGGATCAAGGCATTCAAATAAAGAAAAATGTACATTATCGTTGACAAAAATTAAGTCTTCTGCTTCATTTTAACAGCTAACAACATCATACTTTACCACAATGTGTTTGTTTTATTAGGAGGCATAAGGAACACAATATGGACGAAGGAGCATCATCATCATCAAGAAATGTAGAGCACAACGAGGGCGGTGTAGAAGAAGCATCAACGTCAGTACCGCCGTTAGGCAACTTGCATTCTCATAATGTGGAACTATTCGGTCGAGCAAGGGATCTAGATGAACTTTCTTTGCCAACTGCATTCGAAATTCTGAAGTTTTACTTTTTTTTTGGCCGATCAGATCAGAAGGACAAATAAAATATTCACATACAAGGCATTAACACCAAATGTACAGAAGGGAAATTTTCTTTTTTATCACTCAACCCATTTTTGGTTAGAAGTGCCTAATTAAAATTCAATGCCCTTAATGATGAAAAATACAAAATATTTATACAGCTTTGTAAAATGGCCGTCATTTATACATATTTGGCTCGTGTGAATAAAAAATAAACAAAAACATTTCCTTCTAGATTCCAGGAATGTGAACAATAAAAACACTTCCTCATTTGAATTAAACCAATATATAGAACCGAAAATGTTTTCCTTTTTATCACTCAACCCACTTAACATTGTGTACATTTTTGGTTAGAAGAGTCTAATTAAAATTTCAATGCCCCTAATGATGCAAAATACAAATATTTATTTAGCATTTTAAACTGGGCGTTATTTATACAAAGTCGGGTAGTGTGAACAAAAAATAAGCAAACACTTTTACTTCTAGATTCCATGAATGTGAACAATAAAAACGCTTCCTCATTTGAAGTAAACCAATATATAGAACCGAAAATTTTTATTTTTTATCACTCAACCGATATAACCTTGTGTACATTTTTGGTTAGATGTGTCTAATTAAAATTTCAATGCCCTTAATGATGAAAAATACAAAATATTTATACAGCTTTTTAAAATGGCCGTTATTTATACATAGTTGGCTCGTGTGAATAAAAAATAAGCAAAAACATTTCCTTCTAGATTCCAGGAATGTGAACAATAACAACACTTCCTCATTTGAATTAAACCAATATATAGAACCTAAACTTTTTACCTTTTTACCACTCAACCCATTTAACATTGTGTACATTTTTGGTTAGAACTGCCTAATTATAATTTCAATGCCCTTAATGATGAAAAATACAAAATATTTATACAGCTTTTTAAAATGGCCGTTATTTATACATAGTTGGCTCGTGTGAATAAAAAATAAGCAAAAACATTTCCTTCTAGATTCCAGGAATGTGAACAATAAAAACACTTCCTCATTTGAATTAAACCAATATATAGAACCTAAACTTTTTACCTTTTTACCACTCAACCCATTTAACATTGTGTACATTTTTGGTTAGAACTGCCTAATTAGAACTTCAATGCCCTTAATGATGAAAAATACAAAATATTTATACAGCTTTTTAAAATGGCCGTTATTTATAAAAAGTCGGATAGTGTGAATAAAAAATAGGCAAACACGTTTAATTCTAGATTCCGGGAATTCGAGCAATAAAAACACTTCCTTATTTGAGTTAAAGCAATTTATGGAACGGAAAATTTTTATTTTTTATCACTCAACCCATTTAACATTGTGTACATTTTTGGTTAGAACTGTCTAATTAGAATTTCAATGTCCTTAATGATGAAAAATAGAAAATATATATACAGCTTTTTAAAATGGCCGTTATTTATACATAGTTGGCTCGTGTGAATAAAAAATAAGCAAAAACATTTCCTCCTAGATTCTAGGAATGTGAACAATAAAAACACTTCCTCATTTGAATTAAACCAATATATAGAACCGACAATTTTTATTTTTTTATCACTCAACCCATATAACCTTGTGTACATTTTTGGTTAGAAGAGTCTAATTAAAATTTCAATGCCCCTAATGATGAAAAATACAAATATTTATACAGCATTTTAAACTGGGCGTTATTTATACAAAGTCGGATAGTGTGAATAAAAAATAAGCAAACACGTTTACTTCTAGATTATGGGAATTCTAGCAATAAAAACACTTCCTTATTTGAGTTAAACGGAACGGAAAATTTTTATTTTTTATCACTCAACCCATTTAACATTGTGTACATTTGTGGTTAGAACTGCCTAATTAGAACTTCAATGCCCTTAATGATGAAAAATACAAAATATTTATACAGCTTTTTAAAATGGCCGTTATTTATACATAGTTGGCTCGTGTGAATAAAAAATAAGCAAAAACATTTCCTTCTAGATTCCAGGAATCTGAACAATAAAAACACTTCCTCATTTGAATTAAACCAATATATAGAACCTAAACTTTTTACCTTTTTACCACTCAACCCATTTAACATTGTGTACATTTTTGGTTAGAACTGCCTAATTATAAATTCAATGCCCTTAATGATGAAAAATACAAAATATTTATACAGCTTTTTAAAATGGTCGTTATCTATACATAGTTGGCTCGTGTGAATAATAAATAAGCAAAAACATTTCCTCCTAGATTCTAGGAATGTGAACAATAAAAACACTTCCTCATTTGAATTAAACCAATATATAGAACCGACAATTTTTATTTTTTTATCACTCAACCCATATAACCTTGTGTACATTTTTGGTTAGAAGAGTCTAATTAAAATTTCAATGCCCCTAATGATGAAAAATACAAATATTTATACAGCATTTTAAACTGGGCGTTATTTATACAAAGTCGGATAGTGTGAATAAAAAATAAGCAAACACGTTTACTTCTAGATTATGGGAATTCTAGCAATAAAAACACTTCCTTATTTGAGTTAAAGCAATTTATGGAACGGAAAATTTTTATTTTTTATCACTCAACCCATTTAACATTGTGTACATTTGTGGTTAGAACTGCCTAATTAGAACTTCAATGCCCTTAATGATGAAAAATACAAAATATTTATACAGCTTTTTAAAATGGCCGTTATTTATACATAGTTGGCTCGTGTGAATAAAAAATAAGCAAAAACATTTCCTTCTAGATTCCAGGAATCTGAACAATAAAAACACTTCCTCATTTGAATTAAACCAATATATAGAACCTAAACTTTTTACCTTTTTACCACTCAACCCATTTAACATTGTGTACATTTTTGGTTAGAACTGCCTAATTATAATTTCAATGCCCTTAATGATGAAAAATACAAAATATTTATACAGCTTTTTAAAATGGCCGTTATTTATACATAGTTGGCTCGTGTGAATAAAAAATAAGCAAAAACATTTCCTTCTAGATTCCAGCAATGTGAACAATAAAAACACTTCCTCATTTGAATTAAACCAATATATAGAACCTAAACTTTTTACCTTTTTACCACTCAACCCATTTAACATTGTGTACATTTTTGGTTAGAACTGCCTAATTAGAACTTCAATGCCCTTAATGATGAAAAATACAAAATATTTATACAGCTTTTTAAAATGGCCGTTATTTATAAAAAGTCGGATAGTGTGAATAAAAAATAGGCAAACACGTTTAATTCTAGATTCCGGGAATTCGAGCAATAAAAACACTTCCTTATTTGAGTTAAAGCAATTTATGGAATGGAAAATTTTTATTTTTTATCACTCAACCCATTTAACATTGTGTACATTTTTGGTTAGAACTGTCTAATTAGAATTTCAATGCCCTTAATGATGAAAAATAGAAAATATATATACAGCTTTTTAAAATGGCCGTTATTTATACATAGTTGGCTCGTGTGAATAATAAATAAGCAAAAACATTTCCTCCTAGATTCTAGGAATGTGAACAATAAAAACACTTCCTCATTTGAATTAAACCAATATATAGAACCGACAATTTTTATTTTTTTATCACTCAACCCATATAACCTTGTGTACATTTTTGGTTAGAAGAGTCTAATTAAAATTTCAATGCCCCTAATGATGAAAAATACAAATATTTATACAGCATTTTAAACTGGGCGTTATTTATACAAAGTCGGGTAGTGTGAATAAAAAATAAGTAAACACGTTTACATTTAGATTCCTGTAATTCGAGCAATAAAAACACTTCCTTATTTGACTTAAAGCAATTTATGGAACGGAAAATTTTTATCACTCAACCCATTTAACCTTGTGTACATTTTTGGTTAGAACTGTCTAATTAGAATTTCAATGCCCTTAATGACGAAAATTACAAAATATTTATACAGCTTTTTAAAATGGCCGTTATTTATAAAAAGTCGGATAGTGTGAATAAAAAATAGGCAAACACGTTTAATTCTAGATTCCGGGAATTCGAGCAATAAAAACACTTCCTTATTTGAGTTAAAGCAATTTATGGAACGGAAAATTTTTATTTTTTATCACTCAACCCATTTAACATTGTGTACATTTTTGGTTAGAACTGTCTAATTAGAATTTCAATGCCCTTAATGATGAAAAATAGAAAATATATATACAGCTTTTTAAAATGGCCGTTATTTATACATAGTTGGCTCGTGTGAATAATAAATAAGCAAAAACATTTCCTCCTAGATTCTAGGAATGTGAACAATAAAAACACTTCCTCATTTGAATTAAACCAATATATAGAACCGACAATTTTTATTTTTTTATCACTCAACCCATATAACCTTGTGTACATTTTTGGTTAGAAGACTCTAATTAAAATTTCAATGCCCCTAATGATGAAAAATACAAATATTTATACAGCATTTTAAACTGGGCGTTATTTATACAAAGTCGGGTAATGTGAATAAAAAATAAGTAAACACGTTTACATTTAGATTCCTGTAATTCGAGCAATAAAAACACTTCCTTATTTGACTTAAAGCAATTTATGGAACGGAAAATTTTTATTTTTTATCACTCAACCCATTTAACATTGTGTACATTTTTGGTTAGAACTGTCTAATTAGAATTTCAATGCCCTTAATGATGAAAAATAGAAAATATATATACAGCTTTTTAAAATGGCCGTTATTTATACATAGTTGGCTCGTGTGAATAATAAATAAGCAAAAACATTTCCTCCTAGATTCTAGGAATGTGAACAATAAAAACACTTCCTCATTTGAATTAAACCAATATACAGAACCGACAATTTTTATTTTTTTATCACTCAACCCATATAACCTTGTGTACATTTTTGGTTAGAAGAGTCTAATTAAAATTTCAATGCCCCTAATGATGAAAAATACAAATATTTATACAGCATTTTAAACTGGGCGTTATTTATACAAAGTCGGGTAGTGTGAATAAAAAATAAGTAAACACGTTTACATTTAGATTCCTGTAATTCGAGCAATAAAAACACTTCCTTATTTGACTTAAAGCAATTTATGGAACGGAAAATTTTTATCACTCAACCCATTTAACCTTGTGTACATTTTTGGTTAGAACTGTCTAATTAGAATTTCAATGCCCTTAATGATGAAAATTACAAAATATTTATACAGCTTTTTAAAATGGCCGTTATTTATACATAGTTGGCTCGTGTGAATAACAAATGAGCAAAAACATTTCCTTCTAGATTCCAGGAATGTGAACAATAAAAATGCTTCCTCATTTGAAGTAAACCAATATATAGAACCGAAAATTTTTATTTTTTTATCACTCAACCCATTTACTATATATATATATTACTAGAAGACCCGACAGACTTTGTCCTGCCCTAAATTTGGCCTATCTGCATACATTTTAATAAGCTTTCTCCGTCTGACTCTGCCCCCCCCCCCTCTTCACTTTTTCCTAATCCTTTTATTCACTCCTCCCTCCGTCTTTTTCGCTTCATCTATCTCCATTTTCGTCTCATTCTATCTCTTTCTCAATCTCCTTCTCTCTCTTGTCTTCTCTCAATTTCTTCTGCAACCCTTATTGCCTGTCCCAGAACAATACAATACAATACAATAGTCCTAATCCCAGTCCCAGTCCGTCTCTGTATAATATATTACTATGTATTTAGTGCACTCATCAACAGCTTTCATTTGATATCCATATTGTATAAACACTGTCTAGGCATCCACTGGCCCACGTTTTGGCCTATATCTCGAGACCCTAGTCACCCACTCAGCACTCATCAACAGCTTTCATTTGATACCAATATTCTATAAACACATTCTAGGAGTACCCGGGTCCACTTTTTGGCCTATATCTCGAGACCCTAATCACCCAGGGGTATGAAAATTACCCTCTACCAAAGCACTCATCAACAGCTTTCATTTGATATCCATATTCTATACACACATTCTAGGGGTACCCAGGTCCACGTTTTGGCCTATATCTCGAGACCCGAGTCACCAGGGGTATGAAAATTACCTACAAATTTGCCGGACGGGACCTACATGTTTTATGCCGACTCCGAACGGCATCTGCAAGGCAGATGAGTTTTCACTGAGAGCTTTTCATGGCAGAAATACACCCGGAGCGCTTGCCAAACACTGCCGAGGGGCGACCCCACTTAGAAAAATTGTCTTCTAATTTAAAAACCTTATTTCTAAAATTTTGATGTTGCTTTGCCCGGGGTGCGAACCCAGGGCATACGGTGTGGTAGGCGGAGCACGCTACCATCACACCACGGTGGCCGTAATGTATGTAAAGGTAAATAAGCACGTGCATAAATATATCCACCCAACTGAAAAGAGGTGCACTACTGCGTATACGTAACATTTTATTATATTATATTATAAACAAATAAATAAATTTGCCATAAAATAATATTGCGACTATAAACTAAGATATAACATATCCTATATTTCAAGTTAGATCAAAGTACACACGGGGTGCAAAACAAATTCAAAATCGGTTCAGAAGTTTGAGAATCCATTGGCCTCAAACCTGTGACACGTATTTTTTATATACATATTAAGATAACAATTATTTTGCCGTTTATTGTGTGCACTGTCACACATATAATTAATCATGCAATAACCACGTCCAGTTTCCCTGCCCTGTGGAAAGTTGCTATGGTGAAACCTGTTGCTAAAAATAAAATAGCAAGTTCTCCAGTTGATTTTAAACCAATAAGCATTTTACCAGTTTTGTCTAAGGTGCTTGAGAGCTTGCTTGCTGAGCAAATCAGTACACATGTGCATCAATATAATTTACTTTCCCCAAATCAGTCAGGATTTAGAGCTAAGCACAGCTGTTATAAAAATATTGGATGATATTCACTTACCTTTTGACAAAGGTTAACTTTTGCTGCTGTGTTTGCTTGATTTTTCGAAAGCAATCGACTCGATTGATCACAATTTGCTTTGTTATAAGCTAGAAAAATATTTTGGATTTGGTAGCACTGCTCGGAAAATTATTGGGAGTTACCTATTATCTGTTTGTTTGTAATGGTAATAGTGTGTCGGAGAAAAAGTGTGTAACCTCAGTTGTTCATCAAGGGTCCATACTTGGCCTTCTGTTGTTCAGTTTATTTGTCAATGATGTGTTTGATGTATGTAAATTTGCAAGTATGCACGCATATGCTGAAGATATTCAGCTGTATTTGTCTAGCAATTTCTGTGATATGAGTGATTTATGTCTTAAAGTTAATAGTGATTTAACGTCAATTTCTTGTTGGGCGAGAGACAACGGCCTATGCCTTAATGCTGCCAAATCATATGTGTTGCCTATTTCTAAGAAAAATCTCTCTAACATTAGCATTCCTCCAATATGCATTGCGAGCATACCTTTAAAAACTGACAATAAAGTGAAGAATCTTGGATACATAATTAACTCTAATCTCACTTGCTGTGACCACATAAGTGCTGCTGTGGGTAAGATTTATGGTACCTTTCGTAGTTTACGGAAGTCTGCAACCTACACGCCTTTTCAAATCAGGAAAAAATTAGCCATGCAACTCATTCTACCTATACTAACCTATTCTGAGCTAGTTTATAACAAGTTAGACTCTATATCTGCTAACAAAATTGATGTTGCGTTTAATTATGTCACGCGTTACGTGTTTGGGTTGAGAAAGTTTGACCACTAAACTTCTAGGTTGTAGTATATTTAATTATCAGAAGGATAGAAGTTGCATTTTTCTCTACCGACTAATTAAACAACAAACGCCGTTGTATTTATATAACAAACTTGTGTTTAGTAAATCCACTCGTCCATTTAATTTAACTATTCCTTTATTTAACTATGTTAATTCCACAAGACTGTTCTTTGTCAACGCTACGCGTTTCTGGAACTCCATCCCTGCCGCTTTCAAAAATACCCTAAACCAAAACCTAGGCCTATATGGATATCCTTCTTAGTTACTTTTCTACTTGAAAACCTAATCTTGCCAATAAAATATCCGAATATCTATATCTATCTATATCTTTATCTTGACTACATTCCTATTTTCTCACTTCTTCATTGTGTATTTAATTTATTATTATATTAAAACAGTGTAACTTTCTTTCATACTACGATAAATACATATTGTTTTCACATTGATATGGCTTAGTTTAAATTTTTAGTTTAAGTTCAAATAAGGGTACGCATGTCGAAACCGACTATCAATACTAATTCATTGTTGTCCTAAAAAGGTTTCAATATCTTATTGTGCTAATTTTAAATCCTGAATAAAAGTTAAAAGTTAAAGCAGTTTATAGAACTGAAAGTTTTTATTTTTTTCCACTCAACCCACTTAACCTTGAGCAAATTTTTGTTTAGAAGTGCCTAATAAAAATTTCAATACCTTTAAAGATGAAAAATACAAAATATTTATAAATGTTTTTAAAATGGGCGCTATTTATACATAGTTGGATCGTGTCAATCAAAAATAAGCTAGCACATTTCCTTCGAGATTATAGGAATTTTAACAATAAAAATACTTCCTCCTTTGAATTAAAACAGTTTATAGAACAGAGAGTTTTATTTTTTTCCTCTCAACAGATTTAACCTTGAGTAAATTTGTGGCCACAACATTCATCCACAATGTTGTCATCCCGGTATTTCTTAAAAACTTTCATTTGTTTGCAGCAATGCAGTTATTGCTAAAGACGATTGGGATGAGTATCTCAAATATTTTTCGTATTGTTAAAATACAACACCTTCAAATTACTCTTCATGGATATTGTCCTTTTTAGCTCGTGTTCGCTAAAAACCCCCTGACTTACGAATTCTTGCAAGAATATAATCAGTACAATATATAATCATGAGGCTTATGATAAGAAAATAAAACATAAGTTAGAAATTGCACAACAAAGAACTAAAAAAAAGCTAAAAAAAAAGAAGAAGTTAAAAAAAAAACAAAAAATCAATTATGATAGAAATAGTCACAGTAAGGAAATTAATATAGGAGATTTAGCATTAGTCAAAAATGCAACTGGTCATAAGTTAAATGTTAAATATAAACGGCCCTATAGAAAAGGCCCTAATAGAAAATTCAATTGGAAAAACAATTTTACTTTAATTCCTCATAGAGTAAAAAATAGCGAGAGCACAAATAATAATAAGAATAAGAAAATAATAATTCATAAAAATAGGCTTAAACTTCTATAAAATCAAATTACTAATAAACAAAATAGATGTAATCTAAATAATAAGAAAATCATAGTACAAAAGCATACGCTCAAATAAATAGAAGCATTCCAGCTTACTCATGTCATAACATTTTTATAAATACTCGAACCAAAATATGTACATATGAAAAAACGAAATGCAACAAGTAAGGAAGGTTAAGTTCGGGTCTAACCGAACATTACATACTCAGCTGAGAGCTATGGTGACAACATAAGGGAAAATAACCATGTAGGAAAATGAACCGGGCGAAACCCTGGAATGTGTTTGTATGACATGTGTATCAAATGAAAGGCATTAAAGAGTATTTTATGAGGGAGTGGGCCATAGTTCTATAGGTGGACGCCATTTAGGGATATCGCCATAAAGGTGGATCAGGGTTGACTCTAGAATTTGTTTGTACGATATGGGTATCAAATGAAAGGTGTTAATGAGTATTTTAAAAGGGAGTAATCCTTAGTTCCATAGGTGGATGCCGTTTCGAGATATCTCCATAAAGGTGGACCAGGGGTGTTCCTAGAATTTGTTTGTACAATATGGGTATCAAAGGAAAGGTGTTAATGAGTATTTTAAAAGGGAGTGGGCCTTAGTTCTATAGGTGGACGCCGTTTCAAAATATGGCCATAACGGTGGACCAGGGGTGACTATAGAATGTTTTTGTACGATATGGGTATCAAATTAAAGGCATTAATGAGGGTTTTAAAAGGGAGTGGTGGTAGTTGTATAGGTGGTCGCCTTTTCGAGATATCGCCATTAAGGTGGACCAGGGGTGACTCTAGAATACGTTTGTACAATATGGGTATCAAACGAAAGGTGTTAATGAGTATTTTAAAAGGGAGTGGGCCTTAGTTCTATAGGTGGACGCCTTTTCGAGGTATCGCCATAAAGGTGGACCAGGGGTGACTCTAGAATACGTTTGTATAATATGGGTATCAAACGAAAGGTGTTAATGAGTATTTTAAAAGGGAGTGGGCCCTAGTTCTACAGGTGGACGCCGTTTCGAAATATCGCCATATAGGTGGACCAGGGGTGACTATAGAATGTTTTTGTACGATATGGGTATCAAATTAAAGGTATTAATGAGGGTTTTAAAATGGAGTGGTGGTAGTTGTATAGGTGGTCGCCTTTTCGAGATATCGCCATTAAGGTGAACCAGGGGTGACTCTAGAATACGTTTGTACAATATGGGTATCAAACGAAAGGTGTTAATGAGTATTTTAAAAGGGAGTGGGCCTTAGTTCTATAGGTGGACGCCTTTTCGAGGTATCGCAATAAAGGTGGACCAGGGGTGACTCTAGACTCTGTTTGTACGATAAGGGTATCAAATGAAAGGTGTTAATGAGTATTTTTAAAAGGGAGTGGACCTTCGCCTTTTCGATATATCGCCATAAAGGTGGACCAGGGGTGACTCTAGAATGTGTTTGTACGATATTGATATCAAATTAAAGGTATTAATGAGAGTTTTAAAATGGAGTGGTGGTAGTTGTATATGTGAAGGCGTTTTCCAGATATCGACCAAAATGTGGACCAGGGTGACCCAGAACATCATCTGTTGGATACCGCTAATTTATTTTTATATGTAATACCTGCCAAGATTTCAAGGGTTCTTTATTTCGCCCTGCAGAACTTTTTCATTTTCTTCTACTTAATATGGTAGGTGTCACAACTATTTTACAAAGTTTTTTCTAAAGTTATATTTCGCGTCAATAAACCAATCCAATTACCAGGTTTCATCCATTTTTTTGTATTTGGTATAGAATTATGGCATTTTTTTAATTTTTCGTAATTTTCGATATCGAAAAAGCGGGCGTGGTCATAGTCGGATTTCGTTCATTTTTTATACTAAGATAAAGTGAGTTTAGATAAGTACGTGAACTAAGTTCAGTAGAGATATGTCGATTTTTGCTCAATTTATGATGTTAACGGCCATGCGGAAGGACAGACGGACGACTGTGTATAAAAACTGGGCGTGGCTTCAACCGATTTCACCCATTTTCACAGAAAACAGTTAGCGTCATAAAATCTATGCCCATACCAAATTTCAAAAGGATTGGTAAATTTTTGTTAAACTTATGGCATTAAAAGTGTCCTAGACAAATTAAATGAAAAAGGGCGGAGCCACACCCATTTTGAAATTTTCTTTTATTTTTGTATTTTGTTGCACCATACCATTACTGGAGTTGAATGTTGACACAATTTATTTATATACTGTAAAGATATTAAATTTTTGTTAAAATTTTACTTTAAAACAAAATTTTATTAAGCGTACATATAGTAATAGGAATAACGTTCCTGCCAAATTTCATCATAATATCTTCAACGACTGCCAAATTAAAGCTTGTAAAACTTTTAAATTACCTTCTTTTAAACGTGGGCGGTGCCACGCCCATTCTCCAAAATTTTACTAGTTTTCTATTCTGTGTCACAAGGTCAATCCATCTACCAAGTTTCACCGTTTTAGCTTTCTTTGGTAATGATTTATCACACTTTTTCGGTTTTTCGAAATTTTTGATATCGAAAAAGTGGGCGTGGTTATAGTCCGATTTCGTTCATTTTGAATAGCGATCTGAGATGAGTGCTCAGGAACCTACATACCAAATTTCATCAAGATACCTCAAGATTTACTCAAGTTATCGTGTTAACGGACGGACGGACGGACGGACGGACATGGCTCAATCAAATTTTTTTTCGATCCTGATGATTTTGATATATGGAAGCATATCTATCTCGATTCCTTTATACCTGTACAACCAACCGTTATCCAATCAAACTTAATATACTCTGTGAGTTCTGCTCAACTGTGTATAAAAAGCAAAAGAAAGAACGAAAAGAAAAAAAAACACATAAACCAATAAATGTATTTCTCTTTGGAATCAACTTACAATTATATATGTCATGAATTATTGACACACCAAATGAATAAACAAAATAACAATGTCACTGAACCATAGCAATTATGTAAACATATACATACAAACTCAAAATTTAATTATGTAATTAAATGAATAGCCATACATAATTACCAAGATATAGCTGTTCTTTCAAACGCGGATGAAATTCATTCATTCCGACATACATATTCATTCATTTCTACATACAGGTATTTTGACTCGTACTATGCCGTTCCACTCAGTACATTGCCTTGTAACTTGAGCTTACTTTTATTTCAGCTTGAAGCCGACTAATTGCTCACTACATATCTTTGTTTGTACCCATATTATTTGTTTTATGTTTAGGTTGCATTTCCTAGCGAACTGAATATATATGTACATATTTATACAATTCGCTGACAAACGCACATGAATATATTTTGAAAATTTTTCACACCAATTCTAAATATTCTCGCGGAATTTTGTTCTCGCGAATTTTTTTATTCCCGCGGAAAAATTCCTCCTATTCTTTTCTCCTAGGGAGAAGAATAATTGGGGAATAGGAATTTCGAATTTTCGAAGTCAGCTGTTTTGTCAATTGAAATTTCTTTGCGCATTTCTTATTTTGTTTAAAAAATTGTAGTTTAATTATTGTTGCCAATTTGTTTGAAATTAAGAAATAAGGTATAAACAATGCACATCATTGCATTTGATGTGGTATTCACTGAAATGAGTAATGAATTGGTGCCACAGCAACAGCAACAGAGGAGCATAAGTAGCAGAAGACGGCGGGATAACACAAATCCGCCGGAGTTGCCTGCTTTCATTCAGCAAAACTATTTTCTGGCGGCCAAGTCGAGTTGAATTAGTCTTTCATCATATGCCAAAATCTATTTAAGCCTTCTTAAAAAATCCTTGCGCAATTTCTGGATGGCTGCATCAAATATACGAAGAGCGCTTCCGTTGCTTATGATATACTTTTCGACTTAAAATAAAGAATATTGTGGTTGTTGTTGTTGTTGTATTAACAGTGAGAATATTGTGGTACAATGTAAATACATATTTTAGCACAAATTTGTACAAATAAATGTTCTTTCTCAAAAGAACCAATTTCCTTTAACTATTTTATACATTCCCTTTAATTCAACTAGTGAAAAAACTCCTATGAAATGGCAGAGAAATCTCCCCCTCCCTCACATTCATAATACCTACTTTTCTCCCATAACCGGTTTCCGCTTTTTCGAACATTGTTCAGAATAGGAGGAAAGGGAGAAGTGAAAAAACTCACAAGGAATTTTTATTTAGAATACGAGGAATGGGAGAAGGGAAAAAACTCGCACGGAATTTTCGTTTAGAGCTGGGCTGATTATGTTAGTATTAGTGCAAATATGTAATGAGTCATTTAGAATAATTTTGTATAAATAGGAATAAAATTTCTCCAATAAAATCAATATCAACACAAAGGATCAACAACATAATTCTTTTATTATATAAAAGACTTTCATCATCATTACACTAGCTTAATAGCTAACGCCAGATTTGGTAACTCTAGCGCCCTTATTTGCTGGTGGCTTGACCTTGCGAGCGTAGGCCATGAACACAGAATGTGCTCAACCTTCCCCTTCTTAAAGTTGGTTCTCGGTAATGATGAAGTCGGCGGTGCGTTCGAGCGATATGAGAATAGACAGGTGGTCAGATGCCAATGTTACCATCAGCTGCCAGTTGACGCAGTTTACTAGACCTGCGCTCACGATGGACAGGTCTGGCGAACAGTGAAGGCTCCCTGCCACACGGGTCGGGGCGTCTCCGTTTATTGTGCGGAACGTCGTTTTTCTCCTCCCAACCAACCAAATACAAAATCAACACAGCGAAGAATCTGATAAATAAAATACTGCCCATAAGCCATCATCCATGACGCCAACAAAGAAAAGATACTTATATGAGTTAACCGGGGATTGCCCGTATCGCTTTATATGTATGAAAACATTTATTTCAAGCAATTTTTAGTTTTATAATTTATTTAATAATTTGGGAAAATTTTAAATAACGTGACATCAGGACGGACAAGGCGACAGCCCTTTCGATTATACCTTGTAAATCTCTTCAAAGAAATGATACATTTGATTTTAAGAAATAATTACACTCGATCACAAATTCAAATTTTTTTTCTGCACCAGAGACGCCATTATGAAATTCCTATGTATAATCACCCCCTGATTCCGAAAATCGAGGTTATTTCTAATTCTGTGGTAACGTTTTTGAGATATTTACGAATAACTGTGCACACAGTACTTTTTGCTAGGCCCTGCAGATTCAAAGATAACGAAAAATCATTACGGATTTTTTCATTTTTTTTTCGTAAAAATATATAGAAATTTGTACTTTGCCTTTGCGAGGAAGGATCTCGAAAACTTTTTTTTTTGCAGATTTTTTTTTTTTATCTAAGCTCTGTTTTATTAGAAAAAAATAAGCTTTCATTCAACAAAATCGATGGACTAATACAAAAGTTAGTACCCTACTGGTACATATGTGTTAGTATTCGTATATCAGTTAGTTACTGTTAGGGTCGTTTTCTAAAACCCAGGTACATTTCAAGCAGGAACATATTTTTAAGGCAGGTAGTGTTTTCTTTGTAGAACTAGGGATCCCTTTTGTCTAGGCAGGCTTGAATTTTTACTTGATCTAAGTATAAATAGTAGTACATGCGCCTTGTTCCTTCATAATATCTGCAAGCCTCGCCGGATACTGTTCAGTTTATAATTGAAGTTTATATCCCGTCATTTATTTAAAAATATAATATGAATAAAAGGACGCGAGAGTTTGAGCGTAAAAATGATCCAGACATGTTCTGTTTCATCTGCGGTCAATTTATCGTTAAAAGGATGCGACGTGTGTTTTCAAATCCTTTGAAAGTTACATACTATAAGTACTTTGGAATTGAGCCTAAAAACAATGAAAAATCATTGACACCGAATACTGTGTGCACCACATGTCGAGTCGAATTGATTTTTTCGGAAACCGGAACAAAAAGGTGCATTGCAAAAATTAGGAATTTGCTCTCTTTTAATGCAAAGCTGACTAATTTCTGAAACTATCTATTTAGGCGACATATGAAATTTATTACACCAGTTCAGTGGAGGGAACCAACTTGCCATTCAACGGACTGCTTGTACTATAAAAGTAATTGGGGTTGGAAAGTCAACAAAAGTAACCTATGCGAGCGTATCTACAGTGTCATTACCAGAACTAAATTCAACGGAAGCTACATTGCCAGAATCAAATTTAACTTTAGTTCCGGCTCCAGTTTCATTGTCAACAGCAGTACCTGATTACGCGGCATCATGTTGTACTGGATTTCAAACGGAAAACGAAAGAAACTCTTTGTCACATGCACAACTCAATGATTGGATAAGGGATTTGGAATTGTCAAAGGAAAAGGTCGAACTACACGCCTCTCTTATGCAACAATTTAAATTTATTTAATTCGATGTTAAGGTAACATATTATAAAACTCGTCACGAACAATTTCCCAAGTGCTATACGAAGGAGGCCAGTGTTTGTTACTGCAAAGACATTGCTGGTCTATTCAAACAGTTTGGGTAACCATATGATTCAAAAGAGTGACGATTGTTCATAGACGGCAATAAATTAAGTTTAAAGGCCGTATAATTGCATATTGGCAAAAGCCATCTATCCCGATCGCGCATGCAGTAAATACGAAGGAAACTTATGATATAATGCAAAAATTGCTCAAATTATTCAAATACGAAAAACATGATTGGAAAACATGTGCCGATCTTAAAGTCATTGGAATTCTATGTGGTCTACAAATTGGATACACAAAATACTGTTGCTTTCTATGCAAATGGGATAGCCGAGCTCGCCAAGACTACTACGTCATAAAGGATTGGGCAGAATGAATCGAGTTTCAAGGTGGGGTGGATAACATAAAATACTCCCCACTTAAAAAGATGGAAAAAATAATTCTACTTCCGCTCCATATCAAGCTCGGCCTTATCAAAAACTTTGTCAAGTCTTTGGACAAAGAAGGCGGAGCTTTTCATCTTTTGAAAACAATCTTTCCAGATAATTCAGAAGCAAAAATAATGGAAGGGATCTTTGTGGGACCGCAAATAAGGAAAATGACCAATAACAATTTCAAAGAACTATTGTCACCAGTGGAGGCAGCAGCGTGGGTTTCTTTTGAAAAGGTCGTTACTTCTTTCTTAGGCAAACACAAAAGTCTTAACTACGAGGTGATAGTGAACGACTTAATCAAAAACTATGCGGAAATGGGTAAATAAAAAACATATTTAAGACCGTTTTCTCAGTTAACTTTAAAACCTATCGGCCCGATAAACAAAAAAATTTGTACGAAACTTTTTAAATTTACATGAGAATATATAGCCCTTAATCTGAATTCATCGTCCAGTTCCGAACAAACAAGAACGAGAAAAGTGTAAACAAAAAATCTGTTCTGAATTAAAAAATAAATCCAGCCTTAGAAAATTATATATGTGTCACTTATGTATTTATCTAATATACTTTTTTATTTTCTTTCAGGAGTAAATATGTCTTTAAAAATTCATTTTCTACACTCTCATTTAAAGTTTTTCCCGAAAAATCTTGGCGACGAAAGTGACGAGCATGGCGAAAGGTTTCACCAGCAAATGAAAATGATTGAAAGTCGGTATCAAGGATTCTGGGATGTCGCTATGATGGGTGGCTACCGTTGGTTTCTCATTAGAGAAACCCATCCTAAGCTAAATTAGCACCAAAACAACACACATAACTTTTTCAATTATAAAATAAGATCATAGAGTTAAGACAGAATCATATGTACATATGCTATTTTTTGTAGGGTACTTAAGTTTTACTATATGGATATATTTATTTGAATGCTTACAACTTTTGTATTAGTTCCCCGATTTTATTGAATGAAAGTTTTTTTTTGTAATAAAACACAGCTTAGAGAGAAAAAAATCTGAAAAAAGAATAAAAAGTTTTCGAGATCCTTCCAAAGTACACATTTCTTTATATTCTTACAAAAAAAATTGAAAAGATCTGTAATGATTGTTCGTTATCTTTGAATCTGCAGAGAAAAAGTGTTGTATTCACAGTTTATAGCAAATTTTATTACCTTTTAAAAGCTTCAAGCCGTTTTAGAATTGCTCAATTCGTTCTTGAGTTATATATGATTAAGTGCACCCAATTTTTTTTTTTTTTTTTGAATTCGTAAATATCTCAAAAACATTACCATAGAATTAAAAATAATCTTGATTTTCGGAATCAGGGGGTGATTTTACATGGGAATTTCATAATGGCGTCTCTGGTGCATTTTGGTTGTAAACCAGTGTTTTCAGTTCAAATCGGTTTATCCGTTCTTGAGTTATAAATAGAGTAACTAACACCACTTTATTTATATATTTACATCACATTAGAAACTTAAAAAATAACAGTATTTCTCCCCAATTTAATGGATGTTATTACACATATGTATAAACTTTTTTCTTCAATCACTCTATTTACTAAAAAAAAAACTAGATTTATAGGTTTAAGCATTCAAAGGGACACAGGGACAGAGAAAGCTACTTTGTTTTATCAGTGGCGTAGGGAGGGGGGGGGGGCATCTTGCCCCGGGCGCTACTCACAGGGGGGCGCCAAATGGTTCGCAAAGCAGAGCTTCCTGGATAACTTGTATTTTTATTATAACTCATTTCTGGAAAAAAAATTTTCTATACTAAAAATTGCGTGCATATTCCGGAAAACTTGCACTGGTGGTGGAATAATTGAAAGCATATATCTTCTTTTCTTACGTTCTACATTACGATGGCAATTATTAAAGAATGATTTAACAAAAACAGTCAAACGTGAATCTGAAACATATCGCTTGTCTATGGCTGCGGCGTGTGAACTCGCATGTTGGCCTCGGCTGGAGTCTGAGGGGGGTTTCCATAAAGGCAACCACAAAGCAGACTACCTTAACTTGGGCTTTGGCCCTAACAAGATGAGTACTATTTTGCACACTAACAACTAAAGAAGCTTACTTAAAATAGATAATTATTAACAATATTTTTTATGGGCTAAATTTACTAAAGACCTGACCTACCTGAAAAGTTGATCTTACTTGAGGTCATTGAAAATTCTTTACATATATTTACAAGTTCGTACGAGAGTTTGCAAAAAAATTTTATTGAGAGTTTAGACAGTTAAAAAAAGCAATTGAGACGTCTTTTTTGTCTATACTCGTGTATACATACATATGTTTGTACGCTATACTTATATTGGTCTTACGCAGAGTTGTACACACAAAAATACATATGCCACTGCGCAATTCCAACAAAGCTTCGAAAGCCTCCGCGCAATGGTTGTTATTGTTCTTCGCTTCCCGCAGCTAAATAAACTTTATTAAATTAAGCATATATGGATAGGTACATATGTATATTTATATATATATACGCACATATGCACATACGCAAACGAGTGATCGAATTAGATAGCGAAAACAAAAAAAAAACCTGTGGTGAAGAGCAAACACCAACAAATGCATACATTTCGGAAAAGGAAATTTAAAATTGCTATCACGAAATTCACGTTTTAATTTATTTTTCTTCGGCCGGTAATTTTTTTGTTATTGTAGCTACGACTTATGACTTAATATCATTGAGCGCGGTAATAGTAAGACAGAACATAGGCGTTGAGTGAGGTTAGGGTGGTGGGTTACATGTGGCCTCACCACATATCCCAATATTAAGAATGCATTAAATTATTTCTAATCATTAGACTATTTTGCACATGTATGCATAGAATTCTAAATCGAATACACTCATTGTATTATGACTATGCTAATTTCAAAGTTCAATTTCAATTTTTTTTTTTCACAAGACCTACTTATTTTTATAGATCTTATGAATTTTTACTTTAAGTTCCTAATAATTTACAGTAATCAGCTTCTTTCTTATTCATTTACCAAGTTAAGATATAGATATATATATTTTAAATAAACATATATATGAAATCTTGCTTTGATATATTTATATATATAATTACATAGTTAAAACAAGTAAGGAAAGTTAAGTTCGGGTGTAACCGAACATTACATATTCAGCTGAGAGCTTTGGAAACAAAATAAGGGGAAATCACCATATAGGAAAATGAACCTAAGGTAACCCTGGAATGTGTTTGTATGACAGGGGTATCAAATGGAAGATATTAAAGAGTATTTTAACAAGTAAGGAAGGTTAAGTTCGGGTGTAACCGAACATTACATACTCAGTTGAGAGCTATGGTGACAACATAAGGGAAAATAACCGTGTAGGAAAATGAACCGAGGGAAACCCTGGAATGTGTTTGTATGACATGTGTATCAAATGAAAGGCATTAAAGAGTATTTTATGAGGGAGTGGGCCATATTTCTATAGGTGGACGCCATTTAGGGATATAGCCATAAAGGTGGATCAGGGTTGACTCTAGAATGCGTTTGTACGATATGTGTATCAAATGAAAGGTATTAATGAGTATTTTAAAAGGGCGTGGACCTAAGTTCTATAGATGGACGCCTTTTCGAGATATCGCCGTAAAGATGGACCAGGGGTGACTCTAGAATGCGTTTGTACGATATGGGCATCAAATGAAAGGTGTTAATGAGCATTTTAAAAGGGAGTAATCCTTAGTTCCATAGGTGGACGCCGTTTCGAGATATCGCCATAAAGGTGGACCAGGGGTGACCCTAGAATTTGTTTGCACAATATGGGCATCAAACGAAAGGTGCTAATGAGTATTTTAAAAGGGAGAGGGCCTTAGTTCTATAGGTGAACGCCGTTTCGAGATATCGCCATAAGGGTGGGCCAGGGGTGACTCTAGAATTCGTTTGTGCAATATGGGTATCAAACGAAAGGAGTTAATGAGTATTTTAAGAGGGAGTGGGCCTTAGTTCTATAGGTGGACGCATTTTCGAGGTATCGCAATAAAGGTGGACCAGGGGTGACTCTAGACTTTGTTTGTACGATATGGGTATCAAATGAAAAGTGTTAATGAGTATTTTTAAAAGGGAGTGGGCCTTCGTTTTATAGGTGTTCGCCTTTTCGAGATATCGCCATAAAGGTGGACCAGGGGTGACTTTAGAATTTGTTTGTATGATATGGGTATCAAATGAAAGGTGTTAATGATTATTTTAAAAGGGCGTGGGGCTTAGTTCTATAGGTGGACCCCTTTTCGAGATATCGCCATAAAGGTGGACCAGGGGTGACTCTAGAATTCGTTTGTGCAATATGGGTATCAAACGAAACGAGTTAATGAGTATTTTAAGAGGGAGTGGGCCTTAGTTCTATAGGTGGACGCCTTTTCGAGATATCGCCATAAAGATGGACAAGGTGTGACTCTAGAATGCGTTTGTACGATATGGGTATCAAATGAAAGGTGTTATTGAGTATTTTAAAAGGGAGTAATCCTTAGTTCCATAGGTGTACGCCGTTTCGAGATATCGACATAAAGGTGGGCCAGGGGTGACTCTAGAATTCGTTTGTGCAATATGGGTATCAAACGAAAGGAATTAATGAGTATTTTAAGAGGGAGTGGGCCTTTCTGGACCAGGGGTGACTCTAGACTTTGTTTGTACGATATGGGTATCAAATTAAAGGTATTAATGAGAGTTTTAAAAGGGAGTGGTGGTAGTTGTATATGTGAAAGCGTTTTCCAGATATCGACCAAAATGTGGACCAGGGTGACCCAGAACATCATCTGTTGGATACCGCTAATTTATTTATATATGTAATACCTGCCAAGATTTTAAGGGTTTTTTATTTCGCCCTGCAGAACTTTTTCATTTTCTTCTACTTAATATGGTAGGTGTCACAACAATTTTGTAAAGTTTTTTCTAAAGTTATATTTCGCGTCAATAAAACAATCCAATTACCTTACCATATTTCATCCCTTTTTTCGTATTTGGTATAGAATTATGGCATTTTTTTCATTTTTCGTAATTTTCGATATCGAAAAAGTGGGCGTGGTCATAGTCGGATTTCGTTCATTTTTCATACCAAGATAAAGTGAGTTCAGATAAGTACGTGAACTGAGTTTAGTAAAGATATATCGATTTTTGCTCAAGTTATCGTGTTAACGGCCATGCGGAAGGACAGACGAACGACTGTGTATAAAAACTGGGCGTGACATCAACCGATTTCGCCCATTTTCACAGAAAACAGTTAACGCCATAAAATCTATGCCCCTACCAAATTTCAAAAGGATTGGTTAATTTTTGTTCGACTTATGGCGTTAAAAGTATCCTAGACAAATTAAATGAAAAAGGGCGGAGCCACGCCCATTTTGAAATTTTCTTTTATTTTTGTATTTTGTTGCACCATATCATTACTGGAGTTTGAATGTTGACATAATTTACTTATATACTGTAAAGATATTAAATTTTTTGTTAAAATTTTACTTTAAAAAAATTTTTTTTTTTAAGTGGGCGCGGTCCTTCTCCGATTTTGCTAATTTTTATTAGGCGTACATATAGTAAAAGGAGTATCGTCCCTGCCAAATTTCATCATGATATCTTCAACGACTGACAAATTACAGCTTGCAAAGTTTTAAATTACCTTCTTTTAAAAGTGGGCGGTGCCACGCCCATGTTCCAAAATTTTACTAATTTTCTGTTCTGCGTCATAAATTCAACTCACCTACCAAGTTTCGTCGCTTTATCTGTCTTTGGTAATGAATTATCGCACTTTTTCGGTTTTACGAAATTTTCGATATCGAAAAAGTGGGCGTGGTTATAGTCCGATATTGTTCATTTTAAATAGTGATCTGAGATGAGTGCTCAGGAACCTACGTACCAAATTTCATCAAGTTACCTCAAAATTTACTCAAGTTATCGTGTTAACGGCCATGCGGAAGGACAGACGGACGACTGTGTATAAAAACTAGGCGTGGCATGAACCGATTTCGCCCGTTTTCACAGAAAACAGTTGACATCATAAAATCTATGCCCCTACCAAATTTCAAAAGGATTGGTTAATTTTTGTTCGACTTATGGCGTTAAAAGTATCCTAGACAAATTAAATGAAAAAGGGCGGAGCCACGCCCATTTTGAAATTTTCTTTTATTTTTGTATTTTGTTGCAACATGTCATTACTGGAGTTGAATGTTGACATAATTTACTTATATACTGTAAAGATATTAAATTTTTTTGTTAAAATTTTACTTTAAAAAAAAATTTTTTTTAAAAGTGGGCGTGGTCCTTCTCCGATTTTGCTAATTTTTATTAGGCGTACATATATTAATAGGAGTAACGTCCCTGCCAAATTTCATCATGATATCTTCAACGACTGATAAATTACAGCTTGCAAAAATTATAAATTACCTTCTTTTAAAAGTGGGCGGTGCCACGCCCATTGTCCAAAATTTTACTAATTTTCTGTTCTGCGTCATAAATTCAACTCACCTACCAAGTTTCGTCGCTTTATCTGTCTTTGGTAATGAATTATCGCACTTTTTCGGTTTTACGAAATTTTCGATATCGAAAAAGTGGGCGTGGTTATAGTCCGATATCGTTCATTTTAAATAGTGATCTGAGATGAGTGCTCAGGAACCTACGTACCAAATTTCATCAAGTTACCTCAAAATTTACTCAAGTTATCGTGTTAACGGACGGACGGACGGACGGACGGACATAGCTCAATCAAATTTTTTTTCGATCCTGATTATTTTGATATATGGAAGTCTATATCTATCTCGATTCCTTTATATATGTACAACCAACCGTTATCCAATCAAACTTAATATACTCTGTGAGCTCTGCTCAACTGAGTATAAACAAGTAAGGAAGGTTAAGTTCGGGTGTAACCGAACATTACATACTCAGTTGAGAGCTATGGTGACAACATAAGGGAAAATAACCATGTAGGAAAATGAACCGATGGAAACCCTGGAATGTGTTTGTATGACATGTGTATCAAATGAAAGGCATTAAAGAGTATTTTATGAGGGAGTGGGCCATAGTTCTATAGGTGGACGCCATTTAGGGATATAGCCATAAAGGTGGATCAGGGTTGACTCTAGAATGCGTTTGTACGATATGGGTATCAAATGAAACGTATTAATGAGTATTTTAAAAGGGCGTGGACCTAAGTACTATAGATGGACGCCTTTTCGAGATATCGCCGTAAAGATGGACCAGGGGTGACTCTAGAATGCGTTTGTACGATACGGGTATCAAATGAAAGGTGTTAATGAGCATTTTAAAAGGGAGTAATCCTTAGTTCCATAGGTGGACGCCGTTTCGAGATATCGCCATAAAGGTGGACCAGGGGTGACCCTAGAATTTGTTTGCACAATATGGGCATCAAACGAAAGGTGTTAATGAGTATTTTAAAAGGGAGTGGGCCTTAGTTCTATAGGTGGACGCCGTTTCGAGATATCGCCATAAAGGTGGGCCAGGGGTGACTCTAGAATTCGTTTGTGCAATATGGGTATCAAACGAAAGGAGTTAATGAGTGTTTTAACCCTTTCGACCCTCCAGGGACACTATTGTCCCACGAAAAGTTTGTACGTTCCTAGATATCTTATAAGGTATTTAAAGTGGCGCAAAAAAGGCCCAAACATTAGCTTATGGGGTTATTTACATTTTACATTTATAAACATGCACGTTATTAAGCATTTTTGTTTATTTTACTAATTAATATGTCGACAGTTCTCAAAGAAACTCGTGCTAATTGCGTTCTTGTGCTTAAAATAATTGTTCAAAAGCGTTAATTCGTTATTGTTTTTAAATCGGAACCTGCATTTGCTTACGGTAAGTTAAAAAATATATATTTAGTTGTTTATTTCCAAAGATTTTGGATATTTATTTTCTTTGGGACGCTTATGTCCCTGCAGTATTTTTTGATGGGACATTAATGTCCCAGTAGATAGTTTTCGACCCTATATATGTTTAATGTTAATTTCTTTTAGGAACTGTAAATGGCAACTAAACTAAGTGAAAATGAAATCACAGATATCCTGGAAGACGAACAGAACGAGGATCTTTCAGGTACATTTTGGTATTGGAAGCGATAGCCTTTACGATCCCTCAGAAGATAACAGTGACACTGAATTTGACTCAGGTGAGTCAGAACAAGCCTATTCGGATAAGGATGTTAACCTGAAAGATCAACACGAGGCAACAGTAGTACCTGATGTCAGTAGTGCAGAAGTTATTATTTGGAGCTCTCCTAGTGATCCTTTCCTACCACGAAAATTGGTCACCAATAGCGTAATTGCAAAATCGCAGAGAGCATTTCATGCCTTACAACACCATATGACATATTTCGTAAAATCTTTCCAAAAAGTTTGTCACAATATATTGCACAGTGCACAAACGAAAGGATAGATATAATGCGTAAATCAAAGGCTAAGCGGCAAAGAATAGCTTGTACAGACGCTGGTGAAGTTTATATAGTGATTGGACGCGTTTCTGTAACGTATATTGATCGTAGGTCAACCAGATGGTGGGAGAAAGTTTTTTATCGCGTTGGAATGATGTGTGCTGTGAATGAGTGGGTTATTCACTCGGAGTGCATCGAAAAAAACTTCCTTTTCTAGAATTTATAGTACAACTTGCTGAGTCCTTTGTATCAAAAGTTAGAGAGACCACCGACTACAAAAGATCTCGTCGGCAGCGAAGGCGATCAAACAGCTTGAAGAATATGAAAAAAGTTGGCGATCATTTGCCGATCTTAAGAACTAAGAGACGTCGATGTGCCTCATGTGCCCTGAGGAAAATTGAGAAAAGAACGAAAACTATTTGCAAAACTGGTAATTTGTATTTTTGTAAAAAACTGTTTCGCTTCTCCTCCTTCATAAATTATTTTGCGCTCTTTGCATATAGTTTTGAAATGCTATGTATGAACTTATGTACAAATGAAATATTTTACTTTTTTATACTGAATTCAATAAAAAAACTGCATAAATAATACTTTTATTGTTTAAAAAATGTTATGCATACATGCGTAATAAATACTTATGGGTCATATATGTCCCATTATAAAACCCTAATGGGACACATAAGTCCCGCCCTTAAATATCATTGAAGACAAAAATACAGCGATCATCATGCTACCACATATTTAGTGATCTATTTTAACTTGAAATATTCAAAAATTATGTTTCCATATACATTCTACAAAAGTCGGATCGAAAGGGTTAAGAGGGAGTGGACCGTAGTTTTATAGGTGGACGCATTTTCGAGGTATCGCAATAAAGGTGGACCAGGGGTGACTCTAGACTTTGTTTGTACGATATGGGTATCAAATGAAAGATGTTAATGAGTATTTTTAAAAGGGAGTGGGCCTTCGTTTGTAACGTAACGTTACAATAATGTAACTCCCCCTGTATTTCCTTATTCACCTAAACCTGAACCTCCCTGTACTAATTTTGCTATAGCATAGCCAACAACCACTTCTTTTATAGCATATTCAACAACCAACTAAATTGCGAACCAATGAAAATCACAATAATGGTGCGTTGAATTCTCAACCAGTTTGCGTCACCACCCATATAAACACTGAATTTGCATTTTCGCAATTCAGTCCTCGCAGGTGAGCCAGCGGGAGCGGATGTCTTTTTAAAGACATATTTTTCCCTCCTGCTAGCTAGCTGAGTGGAAGGGGCGCCTTCATGGCGCGAGTCACCCTTCACTTAGGTAAGGACGACGGGGAGGATGCCTTGTGCTACTTTGCCCCCCGCGCCCTCCTAGGTGTTGAGTGGCCCGACGCCCTCATGGCCATTTAACCCCTCCCCCTCAGTTCTAGCTCGGGCTGGCTGATTGGAAGGGGCGCTGTCATGGCGCGGGTCACCCTTCACTTAGGTAAGGACGACGGGGAGGATGCCTTGTGCTACTTTGCCCCCCGCGCCCTCCTAGGTATTGTGTGGCCCGATGCCTTAATGACCATACAACCCCTCCCCCTCAGTCCTAGCTTTGGCTGGCTGAGTGGTAGGGGCGCCGTCATGGCGCGGGTCACCCTTCACTTAGGTAAGGACGACAGGGAGGATGCCTTGTGCTACTTTGCCCCCCGCGCCCTCCTAGGTGTTGAGCGGCCCGATGCCTTCATGACATTTCACCCCTTCCCCTCAGCTCTGGTTTCGGCCGTGAGCCGATGCGTGCGCACAGGGGCTACCGCTGTGCCGTTATGGTGCACTTCCCCTCCGCCCACGGGTCGACCCACGGTGTATCGGCTGGTACAACCCCGCCCCCCTTACGCACCTTCTACTAGTGTGCAAGTAGGGAGGCGGGGGTGTCCAGCGGTGAAACCAGCACTAACGAGTCCTCGCAGTCTCTTCCGCAGGTGACTGACCCCGCGACTACCACAGCTGCCGAAGAAGAGCGACTAGAGATCCCGTTGCAGCCGACCGACCAATACCAGCCCGTTGGTACGCCTATCCGACCCCGCCCGGAACACGCAGCCGCTGTCCAGGTAAACCCCGTCGCCGGCCTATTTTCTCTCTCTCTCTCTGCCCTGGTACGCGCTCCGTAGCCCACCGCCGCTGCCGTCGCACCGTCGCCCCTCTGGTGCCACCGCTGCTACGACGACCGTTGGCCGTTCGCCATCCTACCGCCGTTAAGCCGCTGCATCCGTCCCGCCGCTGCTACGACGACCGTTGGCCGTTCGCCATCCTACCGCCGTTGAGCCGCTGTATCCGTCCCGCCGCTGCTACGACGACCGTTGGCCGTTCGCCATCCTACCGCCGTTGAGCCGCTGCATCCGTCACGCCGCTGCTACGACGACCGTTGGCCGCACGCCATCCTACCGCCGTTAAGCCGCTGCACCCGTCACGTCGCTGCTACAACGACCGTTGGCCGCTCGCCATCCCACCGCCGTTAAGCCGCTGCATCACCGTCCATCCAGTTCGCTGGTGCCGTCACTTCGTCTATACCGCTACACCCATCCGTCCGCTAATACCGTCCGCCGTCCAGCCACTGCGCTCATACTACTGTACCAATCCGTCCGCTAATACTGTCCGCCGTCCAGCCACTGCGCTCATACTACTATACCAATCCGTCCGCTAATACTGTCCGCCGTTCGGCCGCCGCGCTGATCCCGCCGCTGCTCCCGGACAACCGTACCATCCCGCCCGCTACTGCACCGCCGCTAAACCACCGTACCGACCCCTCCGCTACTACTACGCCTATTAGCCACCGCCTCCATCTTTGCACGGAAAGCTGCTGTCCGCCTAATATCCCCAGCCGTGTGTGCGTGCGTTCGTAACACATAAATATCGTGTATTTATTCAGTAGGGGTTTGTGGGACCTTTACTCGACTCTGGATTGACTGAGTGTTACCCCAGCCTTAGACAAAACCCACCTCATAAATGGCGCCCGAGCAGGGACCCTCCTCCGCAGATGACCGTGGAAAAACAACTACAACCACCACCAACACTGTCGGGGCGGGTTCGACGAACGCACCGCTAGAAACAACACACACACACGCTCCGGAAGGCACGCTGCTGAACACCGACTCGCTCAATTGGATCTACCTACTTAGGAAGGAGAAGCTGATCGAGGAGTGTAAGGAACACCGAATCGACGTGGAAGGCCAAACCGTAGCCGAGCTGCGCCGCGCACTGAGTACTTACGTGCGAGCGAAACGCGCCAGGAAATCCAGTGAAGACCTGTTGAAAGAGCTGGAACGAGAAGTGAACGAGGAAGAGGGGAAGTTCGCTACGCTACCCCAGCCAACAACAAAGCCGATCCCTTCAATCCAGATCCACAGCCCACAGCCGCACGGAGGAAAGGGAGAGAACGCATTACCAAAACGAGACGAAATGAGCGACGGTGAACTTATGAATACCGTTCGCCGCTGGGACTTGCACTTTTCGGGGGAGGAGTCACTGCACGAATTTCTTGAGAGGATAGAGGAGCTTGCCGAATGCTACCGCATCCCCGTCGACCGACTCCTCCCAACACTGCCGGAGCTTCTACGTGGGAAAGCACTGCAATGGTACCGCGTCCGTAAGCAACACATACACCGCTGGAGCGATCTGCGGAGGGAGGTGCAAAATTTTTTTCTACCTAAGCGACACATACGACATTTGGAAGAGGCCATCCGACAACGCAAACAGCAAGGCCGAGAGAAGGCCAAGGACTACATCCTCGCACTGGAAACGCTGATCCGCCAACACCCGACGATGTGCGAAGAGAATCACCTCGAACGGATCTTTGATGGTCTACGCGTGGAATACCGCCTTTTTGTCAAACGCAGCGAGTTTAGGACGATCGAGGAGCTCCTGGAGCTAACGGAAGAGTATGAGCTGTTAAGAGGCGAGGAAGCGAAACAGGGAAAAATGGTGGCCCACAGCCTATACCACCTACCCATGGAATACGACAGCAAAGAGTGCTGTTGGCGCTGCAAGGAACGCGGACACCACCGCTTCCAATGTAAGGGCCCCTGGAGGAAGTTCTGCTCCCGGTGTGGCCAAGACAACATCCGACTAGCCCAACTACCGAGAACGCACCCCGAACGCCGTCCAACGCTATTAAAGGAAGCCGCCAAGCACCGTACGTCCGACCAGAGAAGCCGAAGGAACCACCCGCCAGCAAATCGACCGCAAAAACACAAGTAGATGGCCGATTCTATATACCAGTGGTCATCGAGGACATGAGCGTGCGCGCACTAGTGGACACCGGCGCCACCCTATCCTATGTAGATGACACCGTACGGAAAAACCTAGAAAAGAACAACATCAAGGCACGCCCCAACAAGCGAAGTATCCAGCTGGCAGACCAAACGTGCGTCTTTACCTCAAATTCCTACCCGGCAAGGATTGTGTATCAAGGACGAGCCACAGACGCGATGCTGTCCGTTATCCCAAACTTGGCCGAACAGGTAATCCTCGGAATGGACTTCCTAAGAAAGAGGGGAATCATCCTCACGCTGGATGGCCAGCCGCTAGAGGCCACCGTGACCAAGAGAGCACCCGAACTGGATACGCTATGTGCATTGACGAGCCGAGAACACCTGAGCGACGAACAAAACACGGAACTGGGAAACTTCCTGGCGCATCACCAAAAGCGGTTTGGCGAAATCATCGGGCCGAGCACTGCAGCCGAGCATACGATTCGTCTCAAACACAACCGACCGCTGAAGCAACGATACTACCCCCGCAACCCGGCCATGCAACAAGTCATCAACGAAGAGGTAGACGAGCTATCAGCAGGAGGAAGGATAGAACCATCGCGAAGCGCGTACAGCTTGCCAATCGTGCTAGTCCGCAAAAAACAGGGCACGTGGAGGATGTGCATCGATTACCGTCAACTCAACGCCGCCAGCGAACCAGACGCTTACCCGTTGCCGCAAATTGGAGCCATTCTCGACCAGCTGAAAGAGGCGAAATTCATCTCGACCATTGACTTGAAGAACGGCTACTGGCAAATCCCGCTCGCCAGAGCATCCCGACCATACACCGCATTTACAGTTCCTGGCAGAGGGTTGTTCCAGTGGAAAGTCATGCCATTTGGCCTACACTCTGCTCCGGCTACCTTTCAACGCGCTCTGGATTCGATACTTGGACCCGAACTCCAACCAAAAGTTTTCGCCTACCTGGACGATATCATCGTATTGGGAGATACCTTCGCAGAACACTTGGCGATCTTGAGGGAAGTGTTCGAGCGCCTACAAAGACACAGGATGCAAGTAAACTTCGAAAAATGCAGCTTCGTCCAGCAACAACTCCATTACCTAGGACATATCATCAGTTCGAAAGGAATTCACACCGATCCAGCAAAAGTATCCGCTGTACAGGAGATGCCCGCACCGAAAACGCTCAAAGAGCTCCGCCGTTTTCTTGGACTCGCGTCATGGTACCGCCGCTTCGTGGCAGACTTCTCTACGCTCGCCGCGCCGCTTAACCAACTGCTGAAAAAGGGACAAGTCTGGAAATGGGAGGCGCAACAAAATCACGCTTTCAAAGCTCTCAAGGATAAGCTCTCCAGCGCGCCAATACTTTGTTGTCCGGACTTCTCTCGACCGTTTTTTCTCCAGACCGACGCGAGCGGAGAGGGCCTGGGCGTCGTGCTCTATCAACGCCATTCCGACCACGAGAATGTAGTAGCCTACGCCAGCCGAAGCCTAACCCAGCTGGAAAAGCGATACTCGGCCACCGAACAAGAATGCCTCGCCGTGCTATGGGGTATCCGTAAGATGAGACCGTACCTGGAGGGGTATCACTTCACCGTCATCACCGACCACCACTCACTAAAATGGCTGCACTCACTCCAAAACCCCTCTGGACGTCTGGCAAGATGGGCACTGGAATTGCAACAATATAATTTCGAGATAGAATACCGAAAAGGAGCACAGAACGTGGTAGCCGACGCACTCTCCCGCTGCCCGCTTCGACACGCCGATGACGACATTCTGTACACCATAACCAACGGAACAAACGACTGGCACGAGAGGAAAGCAAGACAGGTGCGGGAAAAACCCCAAGCACATCCAGATTACCAGATCGTCGATAACCGACTCTTCCGCCACATTTCCCCGAGAAATCAACTTTCGCGGTCACCGCAATGGAAGCTGTGCATCCCAGCCGACCGACGAAAGGACGTACTACAGGAAGTCCACGACGCCGCCGCCGCCGGACATCTCGGGGTGAAGAAGACGCTTAAGAGAGCACAACAGAACTATTACTGGCCCGGGATGTTCCGCGATGTCCTCAAACACGTACGGAAGTGTATCAGATGCGCAGAATACAAAGTCGAGCAAAGACGCCCAGCAGGATTGATGGCAACCATGCAATCATCACGACCGTGGGAAATAGTAACCGCTGACTTCGTAGGGCCACTACCCCGTTCCAAGCAAGGAAATACTTGCCTCCTCGTAATGGTGGACAAATTCTCCAAGTGGGTGGAGTTGATCCCAGTGCGCCAAGCGACAACGGCAAGCGTAATCAAAGCACTCCAAGAAAGAGTCATATACCGATTTGGCTGCCCGAAAACCCTCCTCACAGACAATGGCAAACAATTCGTCGGGAAGGCATTAGCAACGTTGTTGAACGACCACCGCATCGATCACAAGTTTACGGCAGCCTACGCCCCGCACGAAAACCCCACCGAGCGAACCAACCGAGTCGTGAAAACCATGATGGCTCAGCGATGCAAGGACGACCACCGCACCTGGGACCAGGAGATACCGCAAATAGCATTCGCGATAAACACGGCCAGCCACGAATCTACAACAGCATCAGCAGCAGAAATCAACTTCGGTAGAGACCTTACAGCACCGCAGCAAGTGCGCACGGAGGGAGCAGTACCAGCAGAGCCACCAACCGTACCACCGTCCATCACCAAGTTGTGGGACGAGATAAAAGGGCATCTAGCCAAAGCTTCAAAGCAACAGAAAAAACACTACGACTTACGCAGACGGCAATGGAAGCCACGTATAGGTGAGCAGGTGATGAAAAGGGACCACCCACTCTCATCCGCGGCAGACAAATTCGCCCAGAAGTTAGCACCAAAATTTTCCGGCCCGTACTTGGTGATGGAATACGTTTCGACGAACACGGTAAAATTAGGCCACCCGGAGCAACCAAAGCGGCAACACGCACACGCACACTTGCAAGACTTAAAGCCGTACGAATCATAAACAACCCGTTTATCTCTCCATTCCAGGAACCAGACCATCCAACATGAGTCAAAAACACCGGCAACCCATACCACCGGACTCACCAAAACCAATACGGCCGTGGCACCCACCGTTTGAAGCAACATTATGGCCGGCAAACAAACCAAGGATACAACGCATACAAATTTTTCATGGGCCGCCAATAAACCACCTAATGGCCATCCGGGAGAAGGAGTCGGCGACAGAGCCGCAAGAACGGCGCGCCCCCGAAACCAACGAAACAACAAAAACAGCGCAAAAAAAATTACCGGATCCCGAGGAATTTTTTAGAGAACTAAGGCTAAAACGCCCGGCCAACCAATCCAAGAAAACCTGGACATTCCGGTGGAAAGCACAGCGGGTGAGGGTAGAAGTGATAAATGACAAACACGCAAAGGTGTCACTCATGGGAACGAAACGAATCGTACCAATCGAATAAGGCACTGAAGAAGGAAGACGAGACCAATCAAAATTTTCTATTTTTATATATATATGCACCCTCTGTTAATTTTAAGAGAAAATGAAATGTGAATTATTTTTCAAATTACAAAAAAAAAAAAAAAAAAAAAAAAAATTTAATTTTCATATATACATCTACATAACATCAAAAGGGATTGAGAGAAGTATGACAACGGATACAGTTCAGTACAACTCCACCCCCGACAAAAAAAAAAAAAAAAAAAAAATTTTTTTTTTAATTAATTAGAATGATGTTTTTTGCAATTGAGCCTGAAATAGTAACATTAACTCTGTTAGACTTAAGTAGAATGACTCTGTATATTTTTGGAAAAAATATTTTTTTTTTTAAATAAAGTGCTTCGCCCACACGCACACCGGCATAATACCTAGGCCATGCCTGGAGATCCACCTTTCCCCCACCGCAGCTTTCCGTCAACCGAAGTGGGAGGGGGACTGTAACGTAACGTTACAATAACGTAACTCCCCCTGTATTTCCTTATTCACCTAAACCTGAACCTCCCTGTACTAATTTTGCTATAGCATAGCCAACAACCACTTCTTTTATAGCATATTCAACAACCAACTAAATTGCGAACCAATGAAAATCACAATAATGGTGCGTTGAATTCTCAACCAGTTTGCGTCACCACCCATATAAACACTGAATTTGCATTTTCGCAATTCAGTCCTCGCAGGTGAGCCAGCGGGAGTGGATGTCTTTTTAAAGACATATTTTTCCCTCCTGCTAGCTAGCTGAGTGGAAGGGACGCCGTCATGGCGCGAGTCACCCTTCACTTAGGTAAGGACGACGGGGAGGATGCCTTGTGCTACTTTGCCCCCCGCGCCCTCCTAGGTGTTGAGTGCCCCGACGCCCTCATGGCCATTTAACCCCTCCCCCTCAGTTCTAGCTCGGGCTGGCTGATTGGAAGGGGCGCTGTCATGGCGCGGGTCACCCTTCACTTAGGTAAGGACGACGGGGAGGATGCCTTGTGCTACTTTGCCCCCCGCGCCCTCCTAGGTATTGTGTGGCCCGATGCCTTAATGACCATACAACCCCTCCCCCTCAGTCCTAGCTTTGGCTGGCTGAGTGGTAGGGGCGCCGTCATGGCGCGGGTCACCCTTCACTTAGGTAAGGACGACGGGGAGGATGCCTTGTGCTACTTTGCCCCCCGCGCCCTCCTAGGTGTTGAGCGGCCCGATGCCTTCATGACATTTCACCCCTTCCCCTCAGCTCTGGTTTCGGCCGTGAGCCGATGCGTGCGCACAGGGGCTACCGCTGTGCCGTTATGGTGCACTTCCCCTCCGCCCACGGGTCGACCCACGGTGTATCGGCTGGTACAACCCCGCCCCCCTTACGCACCTTCTACTAGTGTGCAAGTAGGGAGGCGGGGGTGTCCAGCGGTGAAACCAGCGCTAACGAGTCCTCGCAGTCTCTTCCGCAGGTGACTGACCCCGCGACTACCACAGCTGCCGAAGAAGAGCGACTAGAGATCCCGTTGCAGCCGACCGACCAATACCAGCCCGTTGGTACGCCTATCCGACCCCGCCCGGAACACGCAGCCGCTGTCCAGGTAAACCCCGTCGCCGGCCTATTTTCTATCTCTCTCTCTGCCCTGGTACGCGCTCCGTAGCCCACCGCCGCTGCCGTCGCACCGTCGCCCCTCTGGTGCCACCGCTGCTACGACGACCGTTGGCCGTTCGCCATCCTACCGCCGTTAAGCCGCTGTATCCGTCCCGCCGCTGCTACGACGACCGTTGGCCGTTCGCCATCCTACCGCCGTTAAGCCGCTGCATCCGTCACGCCGCTGCTACGACGACCGTTGGCTGTTCGCCATCCGACCGCCGTTGAGCCGCTGTATCCGTCCCGCCGCTGCTACGACGACCGTTGGCCGTTCGCTATCCTACCGCCGTTGAGCCGCTGTATCCGTCCCGCCGCTGCTACGACGACCGTTGGCCGTTCGCCATCCTACCGCCGTTGAGCCGCTGCATCCGTCACGCCGCTGCTACGACGACCGTTGGCCGCACGCCATCCTACCGCCGTTAAGCCGCTGCACCCGTCACGTCGCTGCTACACCGACCGTTGGCCGCTCGCCATCCCACCGCCGTTAAGCCGCTGCATCACCGTCCATCCAGTTCGCTGGTGCCGTCACTTCGTCTATACCGCTACACCCATCCGTCCGCTAATACCGTCCGCCGTCCAGCCACTGCGCTCATACTACTGTACCAATCCGTCCGCTAATACTGTCCGCCGTCCAGCCACTGCGCTCATACTACTGTACCAATCCGTCCGCTAATACTGTCCGCCGTCCGGCCGCCGCGCTGATCCCGCCGCTGCTCCCGGACAACCGTACCATCCCGCCCGCTACTGCACCGCCGCTAAACCACCGTACCGACCCCTCCGCTACTACTACGCCTATTAGCCACCGCCTCCATCTTTGCACGGAAAGCTGCTGTCCGCCTAATATCCCCAGCCGTGTGTGCGTGCGTTCGTAACACATAAATATCGTGTATTTATTCAGTAGGGGTTTGTGGGACCTTTACTCGACTCTGGATTGACTGAGTGTTACCCCAGCCTTAGACAAAACCCACCTCATACGTTTTATAGGTGTTCGCCTTTTCGAGATATCGCCATAAAGGTGGACCAGGGGTGACTTTAGAATTTGTTTATATGATATGGGTATCAAATGAAAGGTGTTAATGATTATTTTAAAAGGGCGTGGGACTTAGTTCTATAGGTGGACCCCTTTTCGAGATATCGCCATAAAGGTGGACCAGGGGTGACTCTAGAATTAGTTTGTGCAATATGGGTATCAAACGAAAGGAGTTAATGAGTATTTTAAGAGGGAGTGGGCCTTAGTTCTATAGGTGGACGCCTTTTCGAGATATCGCCATAAAGATGGACCAGTTGTGACTCTAGAATGCGTTTGTACGATATGGGTATCAAATGAAAGGTGTTAATGAGTATTTTAAAAGGGAGTAATCCTTAGTTCCATAGGTGGACGCCGTTTCGAGATATCGCCTTAAAGGTGGACCAGGGGTGACCCTAGAATTCGTTTGTGCAATATGGGTATCAAACGAAAGGAGTTAATGAGTATTTTAAGAGGGAGTGGGCCTTTCGGGACCAGGGGTGACTCTAGACTTTGTTTGTACGATATGGGTATCAAATGAAAGGTGTTAATGAGTATTTTTAAAAGGGAGTGGGCCTTCGTTCTATAGGTGTTCGCCTTTTCGAAATATCGCCATAAAGGTGGACCAGGGGTGACTCTAGAATGTGTTTGTACGATATGGGTATCAAATTAAAGGTATTAATGAGAGTTTTAAAAGGGAGTGGTGGTAGTTGTATATGTGAAGGCGTTTTCCAGATATCGACCAAAATGTGGACCAGGGTGACCCAGAACATCATCTGTTGGATACCGCTAATTTATTTCTATATGTAATACCTGCCAAGATTTTAAGGGTTTTTTATTTCGCCCCGCAGAACTTTTTCATTTTCTTCTACTTAATATGGTAGGTGTCACAACCATTTTATAAAGTTTTTTCTAAAGTTATATTTCGCGTCAATAAAACAACCCAATTACCTTACCATATTTCATCCCTTTTTTCGTATTTGGTATAGAATTATGGCATTTTTTTCATTTTTCGTAATTTTCGATATGGAAAAAGTGGGCGTGGTCATAGTCGGATTTCGTTCATTTTTCATACCAAGATAAAGTGAGTTCAGATAAGTACGTGAACTGAGTTTAGTAAAGATATATCGATTTTTGCTCAAATTATCGTGTTAACGGCCGTGCGGAAGGACAGACGGACGACTGTGTATAAAAACTGGGCGCGGCATCAACCGATTTCGCCCATTTTCACAGAAAACAGTTAACGCCATAAAATCTATGCCCTTACCAAATTTCAAAAGGATTGGTTAATTTTTGTTCGACTTATGGCGTTAAAAGTATCCTAGACAAATTAAATGAAAAAGGGCGGAGCCACGCCCATTTTTAAATTTTCTTTTATTTTTGTATTTTGTTGCACCATATCATAACTGGAGTTGAATCTTGACATAATTTACTTATATACTGTAAAGATATTAAATTTTTTGTTAAAATTTTACTTTAAAAAAATTTTTTTTTTAAAAGTGGGCGTGGTCCTTCTCCGATTTTGCTAATTTTTATTAAGCGTACACATAGTAATAAGAGTAACGTTCCTGCCAAATTTCATCATGATATCTTCAACGACTGCCAAATTACAGCTTGCAAAAGTTTTAAATTACCTTCTTTTAAAAGTGGGCGGTGCCACGCCCATTGTCCAAAATTTTACTAATTTTCTATTTTGCGTCATAAGTTCAACTCATCTACCAAGTTTCGTCGCCTTATCGGTCTTTTGTAATGAATTATCGCACTTTTTCGGTTTTTCGAAATTTTCGATATCGAAAAAGTGGGCGTGGTTATAGTCCGATATCGTTCATTTTAAATAGCGATCTGAGATGAGTGCTCAGGAACCTACATACCAAATTTCATCAAGATACCTCAAAATTTACTCAAGTTATCGTGTTAACGGACGGACGGACGGACGGACGGACGGACGGACGGACGGACGGACATGGCTCAATCAAATTTTTTTTCGATCCTGATTATTTTGATATATGGAAGTCTATATCTATCTCGATTCCTTTATATATGTACAACCAACCGTTATCCAATCAAACTTAATATACTCTGTGAGCTCTGCTCAACTGAGTATAAAAATGTACGAACAAGCTGGAATAGCTAAAATTTTGATTTGAACCTTTTTTGGATTGCTAAATGTAAATTCAATATAAAAAAATTAAATGTATAATATGAATTATTAAATATTTTTGTTTTTAAATATTACCCAAAATTAAAAAGTGATTCGCAACACTAACAAAGAAAAAAAAAAAAGAAAAAAAAAACAAAAAAAATATTTTTGTTTTTAAATTCTACCCAAAATTAATAAGTGATTCGCAATACTAAAAAAAAAAACAAGTAAGGAAGGTTAAGTTCGGGTGTAACCGAACATTACATACTCAGTTGAGAGCTATGGTGGCAACATAAGGGAAAATAACCATGTAGGAAAATGAACCGAGGGTAACCCTGGAATGTGTTTGTATGACATGTGTATCAAATGAAAGGTATTAAAGAGTATTTTAAGAGGGAATTGGCCATAGTTCTATAGGTGGACACCATTTAGGGATATCGCCATAAAGGTGGATGAGGGTTGACTCTAGAATTTGTTTGTACGATATGAGTATCAAATGAAAGGTGTTAGTGAGTATTTTAAAAGGGAGTGATCCTCAGTTCCATAGGTGGACGCCGTTTCGAGATATCGCCATAAAGGTGGACCAGGAGTGACCCCAGAATTTGTTTGTACGATATGGGTATCAAATGAAAGGTGTTAATGAGTATTTTAAAAGAGAGTGGGGCCTCAGTTCTATATGTGGATGCCTTTTCCAGATATCACCATAAAGGTGGACCAATGGTGACTCTAGAATGTGTTTGTAAGATATGGGTATCAAATTAAAGGTATTAATGAGTCTTTTAAAAGGGATTGGTGGTAGTTGTATATGTGAAGGCGTTTTCCATATATCGACCAAAATGTGGACCAGGGTGACCCAGAACATCATCTGTTGGATACCGCTAATTTATTTATATATATAATACCACGAACAGTATTCCTGCCAAGATTACAAGGGTTTTTTATTTCGCCCTGCAGAACTTTCTCATTTCATTCTACTTAATATGGTAGGTGTCACACCCATTGTACAAAATTTTTTCTAAAGTTAGTGGTCATGGTCATAGTCCGATTTCGGTCATTTTTTTATTCCAATACAAAGTGAGTTCAGATAAGTACGTGAACTGAGTTTAGTAAAGATATATCGATTTTTGCTCAAGTTATCGTGTTAACGGTCGACTGTGTATAAAAACTGGGCGAGGCTTCAAACCAATTTCGCCCTTTTTCACAGAAATAAGTTATCGTCACAGAGTCTAAGCCCCTACCAAATTTCACATGGATTGGTAAATTTTTGTTCGACTTATGGCATTAAAAGTATCCTAGACAAATTAAATGAAAAAGGGCGGAGCCACGCCCATTTTGAAATTTTCTTTTATTTTTGCATTTTGTTGTACCATATCATTACTGGAGTTGAATGTTGACATAATTTACTTATATACTGTAAAGATATTAATTTTTTTGTTAAAATTTGACTTTAAAATAAAATTTTTTAAAAGTGGGCATGGTCGTTCTCCGATTTTGCAAATTTTTATTAAGCATACATATGGCAATAGGAGTAACGTTCCTGCCAAATTTCATAATGATATCTTCAACGACTGCCAAATTACAGATTGCAATATTTTAAATTACCTTCTTTTAAAAGTGGGCGGTGCCACGCCCATTGTCCAAAAATTTGCCAATTTTCTATTCTGCGTCATAAGTTCAACTCACCTACCAAGGTTCATCGTTTTATTCGTCTTTGGTAATGAATTATCGCACTTTTTCGGTTTTTCGAAATTTTCGATATCGAAAAAGTGGGCGTGGTTATAGTCCGATATTGTTCATGTTGAATAGCGATCTGAGATGCGTGCTCAGGAACCTACATATCAAATTTCATCAAGATACCTCAAAATTTACTCAAGTTATCGTGTTAACGGGCGGACGGACGGACATGGCTCAATCAAATTTTTTTTCGATCCTGATGATTTTGATATATGGAAGTCTATATCTATCTTGATTCCTTTATACCTGTACAATCAACCGTTATCCAATCAAAGTTAATATACTCTGTGAGCTCTGCTCAACTGTGTATAAAAAATAAATAAGTAAAAAACGCGAACCTTTTCAAACCATGAAACAGAGTACATTTCATTTCATTTATTAGAAATTACATTAGTACAGTAAGATAATATGTCTTTTATACTACAACCAACAGTGTCATAGATATGTATTTAACAAGATTGAATAAAATTATGGGATAAAAAGGGATACACAGTATTACTAAAGTTAACCTAAATTAATGATGCTATACAAAGTACAGTAGTAGTGATATAAAATATATATATATATATAGATATAGTAGACATATTAAAGACATTTAATTAAAACTATGTATACTCAAAGTAGACGACTTAGGAAAAAAATTAGTAGAAAAAAACAACAAAATGGTCAGATTAAGATTAATATGTAGAGAAGTAATTGAAAAGAATGCGCTTATAATTGCTTTGGTTTACATTGTTCCTTATTGCAGCTGGGATTGAGTTCCATATACGAATGGTGTTGACGAAACACAGCCTTTTAGAGACAACAAAATTGAAGTTGGGTGCAACTATACTACATGACCTGACATAATGTGAGTTTTTCATATAAGTACGGTGGGGATTTAGTAGAAATCAACCTGAACAAGAAAATTACACTTCTAGCCTTCTGATAGGCGAATATGTCACATCCTAAGAGTTGAAACCGCCACGCAGAAATATGATCGAACCTGCTTAACCCAAATACGTAGCGAGTTATCTGATTAAAGGCAATCTTAATTTTATGTGCAGAGCACGAATCTAATTTGTTGTAAACTAGCTCAGAGTAGGTTATTATTGGCAATATAAGCTGTATGGCAAGCTTTCTTCTAATTTGAGGAGGCGTAAACGGTGCAGATTGCCTCAGATTGCGCAATGTACCATGCACTTTACCAACAACAGAGTTGATATGGTCAGCACAAGTAAGGTTTGAGTTAATTACGAAACCCAGATTCGTGATTTTAGTAACAGTTTGTAGAGCAGTATTACCAATGCATATAGTAGGAGTTAGTACATCGACGACCTTTTTCTAAGAAATAGGTAATACAAAGACCATTACTATTGGCCCAGTACTGCACGCATGATAGGTCATTATTTACTTTGACAGAAAGTGTGCTTAGGTTCGCGAAACTACCAGATAAATACATTTGCATATCATCTGCATACGCGTGCATGCTCATGTGCTTACACACTGAAAAAATGTCGTTTATAAAAATACTAAATAATAAGGGCCCAAGGATGGAGCCCTGCGGAACACCTTGGATTAAGTTTTTCATACCCGACACTTCATTTCCTGTGTTGACATATTGAACTCTTCCAGTTAAATAACTTCCCATTAGCGCTTTTAGTAAATCCGAAGTATAGTATATAACCCTAATTATATAAATAAATTAATCATGTTTCGAGGAAATGTGTGGAAAATGAGTTAACGGTAAAAATGTGATTTTTCCCATACATCAATTTTTTTTATTTTCTATAACTTTTTTGTTTAAGACTTTATGAAAAAATACTCATATATAAAAACGTCATGTAATGAGACTTAAAATCGATCCATATAGTCACTCCCTAACGTTTCAAGTTGTTCCTCTAGTGTAGCTCGGCAGCATAGCGCGACAAAAACATCCGTTAGAAAGTCTTCGGAGCTACACGTAGAGCTTCTAGGATACTGACGTTGACGAAGGTACATATGAGTGCGAAGTCACAGTCCTATAGCTTCTGTACTGGTGTGAGGGTCCGGAGGGGCGGTAGCGACTGGTGGTCGGGATTGCTACTGTTCGCACATCGGGAATTGTACTTTTAATCATCGTGGACTGTAGCTCGAAAAAAATAGATTCACCCTGTGCCACGAGAGTCATGAGTATTAATAGACCATTAGTGGAAACCGTACGGCACCTTTGTGCGTGACAAGCAGCCACAAATGATTTAAAGAAATTGTGTTCGCGACGATTATTAGGAGTTAACACCAGGTGGAACTACGCTTTGCACGAGATATAAAGACAAAAGTGTGACCATTTTATGTATCTCTATTTCACTTCAGCAGACGCAGCAGTACCAACCCAAAGACCGGGGTTAGGTTCGAAGTCTCTCTGGAGTAGGTGAACGAGGGACAATCCTTCCGCAAGGAGCTACTCCTGAAAATTTTTGAACGGTGTGCGAGATCTTGAGGCAAAACCCCCGGATCTTTCCGAAATGGCCAACACGTTGATTTCCTTAAATACATACAAACAAAAGCTTTCTTAAATATTATTTTTTTTAAATAGAAAAAATCAAGCTCTTTAAAGTAAGAACACCGGCGTATGCCAGCGGGCCGCCCACGCCGCCGCCGCCGGTATATAATAGAGTCTACGCCGCCGCCGCCGATAAAGTGATCGGCGTAAACCTCTAATATATACATATAAGCAGCGGAGATATCCTCACAAAAGTATGCAATCATCGGTGGAAATAGTACTCACATATACACGCGCATATGGCCATGCGAGAGGCTATAAACGTGCATGTGTAGTTTATAGCTTGTAACCAAGTAGTAAATTCTAGAAGAAGAAACGCCAAGAAGTATGCGAACGAGACAGCAGAGAGTATAAAAGCAGCGACAGCTGAGTAAGCATCAATCAGTTTGATTTAAGCACGCTATCAGTTGCGAAGTGAAGTTTAATTGCGAAGTAGTCTAATAAAGACCATTTTGTAATACAGAATATTGGAGAGTTTTATTCGACAGTATAGCGATACAAACGTAAGCAGAAGGCTGCAAATAAGCGCAATTTCACTAGATTCGTTACAATATGATGCGAAATTCGTTGTTTATATAGTACTCTAACGACAGTGATGGCCATATAAAATGCTGAGATTTTAAATTTAAACTTTTAAGAAATTGGAAGTGAGGAGAAGATAAATTTAGGAATTTTCATATTGAAAGTTATGTACGGTCATGCAAAGGCACCGTCAAATGCCCGGAGAATCAGCTAGAGATGTTGATATTTCCACATAATGTGAAATTTCTCGCGTTATGAATGGTGCTCTCGATCGTCTCCAACAAGAGATACGTACAAGATTTACAAGACTAAATGACCTTAATTCTAAAGATTGATTTCTCCTAGACTCCAGAAATTTGTTGAACAAGGATAATGTTGATAACGACTTAGAAAGAAATTGTAAGAACTCGCTTGAATTTTATAATACAAAAAATATTTGGTCCCGGGCGGAAGTAAACCTCACTACGCCACTGATAGAAATGTCATTTTAAAAAGCTGTATAAAATGTTGTATTTTTCATCATTAAGGGCACTTCTTATCAAAAATTTATTCAAGGTTTAATGGGTTGAATGAAAAAAATAAAAAAAATTACGTTCTATAAGTTGCTTTAATTTAAATGAGGAAGTGTTTTTATTGTTCAAATTCCTGGAATCTAGAACGAAATGTTTTTGCTTATTTTTTATTCACACGACCCAACTATGTATAAATAGCGCTCACAAAATTGATCTTGATGTAGCTTATACTTGAAAAGCGGTGAAAATAATCTGTAAATAATATGAAGTTTTGCAATTATTTCGCTCTCTTGTTTGGTATGGTTAGCCACCTTTTGACTAACACGAATTCAGAATATCGCATAATAGGTGGCAGTAATTCGAATATAGGGTATAATCGTCATTTGGTATCAATACTTTATGACGGGGAGTATCATTGCGTTGGTTCACTTGTCACTATGCGGATAGTGGTTACCGCTGCACAGTGCGGGGCAAAGCCAAATTGGAAGTTGTTCTCTGTTGTAGCTGGTGTAACGGATTTATGTGGTATCGAACATGGACATAGTCGTGATGTGGAGAGTGTATAGTATCCATTTAGCGAACCAGGAGTTGATGATATTGCTGTGTTTATATTTCGTTAACCATTTGACACACCAACAGTACAAACAATAAAATACGGTTGCAATTTCAAAATGGGCGATCGAATGCCAGTTAGGGGATGGGGTTGGAAAACTGCAGCAAATGGGATGACTTCGAATATACTCCAATCTAGAACCTTTACTTTAAGTGACTCTCAGACTCAACTTTTGAATCAAGTAAGAATTTTGACAAAATCAATGATTTCTGTTGCTGGAGATTTTGGGGCACCATACGTTGTGAAGGGACGACTTTGTGCGGTGTTCACAAATAATCTGGATGGTTTGAGTCGTTTTACGGCCATAAATTTGTATACTGAAAGATTTTTAGATGGATTCATAAAATCTTGGAGGTGAGATATTATGATATACCCATCAGCTGTCGAAATGGCGGTATTTCTTTTTGTCTTATTTACAAATAAATAATAATGACGATTTAAAAAAATATTTTTTTATTGTTTGCAATGAGAGTGTGACATATTCAAATGCCACGAGTTGTGAGATCAAACTATATTCTTAGCTTTAAACTTTCCTCGTTAATGAATATACCATGCGATAAACATACAATTTCGGAATAAGTGCTTTATGGCTCTGGCAAACTCCGTATAAAAAAGCTGTTGCAATCAACCTTATGGAAATCAATGTATTTTGTTATTGATTCCATAGCATAACGCTTAAGTGATAACCATAACTTAGATAAACAATTTGTTTTCGGTTGAAGTGCATAGCTGAGACTAGCGTAGCAGTTCACCAATAATTAATTAATTTCTTGCAAAAGTCAATACATCGCTTGAAATTGAGGCAATTATCAAAAGACGTTTGGAATATTTGCTTTTTATAAAATTTTGTTATGAAGAAAAAGCTATGAAAAGCTGAAGCAGTATCGTTCCATACGATCACTGTAGCAGGTTTTATGTACCCGAGAGTTTCGGAACTTTTACAGATCAAGGGCTGTCATCTGTCATGGATGATGACTTATGGCCAGTATTTTATTTATCAGATTCTTCGCTGTGTTGATTTTGTATTTGGTTGGTTGGGAGGAGAAAAACCACGTTCCGCACAATAAACGGAGACGATCCGACTCGTGTGCTAGGAAGGTGTCACTGTTCGCCAAATAAACTGCGTCAACTGGCAGCTGATGGTAACACTGGCATCTGACCACCTGCCTATTCTCATTTCGCTCGAACGAACCGCCGACTTCATCATTACCAAGATCCGCACTTTCATCAACTTTAAGAAGGGAAGGTTGAGCACATCATGTGTTCATGTCCTACGCTCGAAAGGTCAAGCTACCAGCAGATAATGGCGCCAGAGTTAGCAAATCTGGCGGTAGCTAATAAGCTAGTGTAATGATGATGAAAGTCTTTTGTATAATAAAAGACTGGTCGTTTGTATTGATGTTGATTTTATTGGAGAACTCTTATTCCTATTTATACAAAATCATTCTAAATAGCTCTTATGTTGTATATTACACATTTACACTAATATTAACATACTAATAGCGTTTTCTTTTCTGAAATAAATTGTTGCCTAGGTAAATGGTAAAGCCTTAAGAGCCTCCTGCGATTTACAACCAGATTGACTGAATTTTTGTATGTGTACGTGTCAGATTTTAACGCTTGCCCCGCGACTATCAAATAAAAAGCCATCAATCAACATTTGCATTGAGAAACCGGAGCGTTCGGTCGTGAATATGTCGTCATCGGATGATGACTTTTTTTTACTTGCAACTACAGCAGTTTTATTAAATAATAAAAAAATTAATACAAATTTTATTAAATAATAATAAACGCTTTACATTCCATAAAGCTGGTAAACATTGATAATTTTCAATAAATTTTAATATGAATTGCTGTTCTTCCGCGCACTTGTTCATTTTGAATTTGACACAAAATAAATACAACACTGCTGTTTTGTCAATCACACCCCGCGACTATCAAATAAGCTAGCGTCAAATGAAAAAATCAAAAATTTTTGATTTTCATCAACGTGTAGCCGACAACAAATACGTGTGTCACGAAGCCACCCGACTGCACTAACACACACAAAATTCAGTCAATCTGGTTTTAAATCGCAGGAGGCTCTAATAGAGTTACACCTGCCCCAGAATATTGTCAACATTTATAGTGCATACAAAGAACATTTCAACTCACCATATTCACTCATATCTGTGGACATTTGAAAGAACAACCTAAGATGAGGTAAGTAAATTTCCCAGTTTTTTAATAATAAAGAAACTTTTTTTGGACGGTAATTTCTGTCTAATCGCCGTAATATTATCATGGCTACTTACGGAGATATGAAATCTGTAAGAGCATCTTAACAATATTTGTCACTAATGCATTTGCTAAAACAACTTAAGTCACATAAGATAGAAAAGGTAAAAAATATTCGAAATAAGTTTCTAACTACCGCTGGGGAAAGGAACTTAAGTAAATACAGGTTGCTCCCTTTTTATACCTTCCATGAAAATGAAATGGTATATTAATTTCGTCACGAAACCGAAAATTGTAAGTCCTTAAAGGAAAATAGATAGACCCACCATTAAGTATACCGAAATAATCAGGATGAAGAGCTGAGTTGATTTAGCCATGTCCGTCTGTCCGTCTGTCCGTCTGTCTGTTTGTATGCAAACTAGTCCCTCAATTTTTGAGATATCTTGATAAAATTTGGTGAGCGGGTGTATTTGGGTGTCCGATTAGACATTTGTCGGAACCGACCGGATCGGACCACTATAGCATATATCCTCCATACAACCGATTTTTCAGAAAAAGAGGATTTTTGTAATATCTTACCCAATTTAACAGATTGAAGCTTCAAACTTCACCATATACTTTCATATATTTCACATATTGTTGTCTGAAAAAATTTATGAGATCGGTCGTATATATAGTATATATCCCCCACAAACGATTGTTCAGATAAGGAACTTTTCGTAATTAGTGCCCTATTTTAAGAGCTAGAGGCTTCAAATTTCAACGAATGCTTACGTATATAGCATATATTGTTGTCTGGAAAAATCATAAAGATCGGTGGTATATATAGTATATATATGGTGGTATATATAGTATATATATATAGTATATATATATATATTTTCGCAAATTTTAGCCCCGTTTTAACAGATAGAAGCTT